>NC_141537.1:11337500-11506250 GCF_021556685.1 Rattus norvegicus | reverse complement strand
TCTCTCTCTGCGTGTCCGTCTCTGTCTGTCTCTGTCTGTCTCTGTCTGTCTCTGTCTCTCTCTCTCTCGGTGTGTGTGTGTGTGTGTGTGTGTGTGTGTGTGTGTGTGTGTACATGTGTTCAGAGGCCCTAGATTTCCCTGAAGCTGGTGTTATAGGCAGTTGATATGGGTGCCGAGAAGTAAACTCTGTTTTGTAAAAGTGTCTCTTAACCACTGAGTCACCTCTTCAGCCCCAACACAGTGGCCTTAAAAACAAACTGAGAGGCTGGAGTTAGAAGCACTGGCTGCTCTTCCAGAGCACCCGGGTTCAAAACAGCAACATTGCGATGGTTTGCAAGCATCCAAATTCCAGTTCTGGGAGATCCTATAGCCTTGTCTTACCTTCCTTAGGAACCAGGTGCATGTGTGCACATGCACACACACACACACGCACATACGCACACGCGTACGCACGCGCACACACATACACACGCAGGCAAAAACATTCATACACATAAAAGAAACTAAATCATTAAAAACAAAACAAAAGCAAACCCTCACAGCCCTGAGTTCTCTGTGCAGGGCTCATCCCTTCCTTCCTTATGAGGGTACAAGTCACAGCAGTTGCCATGGGGCTGGAACACGTTCTTCTGATAGCCAGCCTCCGTCCCTGGTACTCTCATTAACCTCACATCTCACAGGTCACCAAGGCTGCAGGGACTGACAGCCTTGCACGGGTTTATACACTAGTCAGAGACGCAGGTAATGGCACTCAGCAAAAGAGCACTGGCTGTTTTTCTGAAAGACCCCTGTTTGGTTCCCTGTCCCCGTGCTATACCACCATGCTTGGCATGGAAATTTTTGTATTATATTTATTTTATTGCAGTTGCCTATTGGTTTTGTTTTGTTTTCAGTAGGGCTGCCAGGAAACTTTAAATTATATCATGATTTACTTGTCCTCTCTCTCTCTCTCCATCTCTGTGGTTTCGAGACCAGGTTTGATCTGAAGCTTGCTACAAAGCCTACGTCATCCTGAAAGTCACACTGTAGCCGTGGTGGATGACCTTGAACCCCAGATCCTCCCGCCTTCACTCCCCTGTAGGATCATAGGTGTATGCCAATACACACCAGTGTAGAACATATCTCCAGCTGTAATGCGACAAACCCTGTTGTGACAAACTCACTGGTGGTGAGCTTGACAAGGGGACAAGGTCCTTAGGAGGGGACTCAAGAAGGATGACTCATCCTTTCTGCAAGGCATGCAGTCATAGAGGATGGGAGGCCCTTTCTGCACAGATTCAAGTGGTTACTGGAGTTTCATTAGGTCAGGGTCCTGGATCACTGGTCATAATAACTTAGGCCCCCGCCCCAGCTATCCAGTCTCCCCCAGAGGAGCAGAAGTTTGTTGCTGGGGACCAATGGCTGGATGTCTTGGAAGCGATTACACATTGACACTACCAGCCCAGCCTGCCCCCTTGAGAGTGGACTCAGGATAAGAGATCACTCACTCAAGGATACCAGGCCCCCGGCAGAGATGCAGAGGGCGTTTGCCATCTTGGTCAGGAGTGTTGGGGTCTGCTCCAGCCACCAACAGCACGTGCACACAGGCGGCGTGACCCGCAGCACAGGCCTCATGCAGGGCAGTGCGGCCCCCGGGGGCACTGTCTGGCTTTGCTCGGCGCCTTAGCAGCAACTGAAGAACTTCAGTGTGGCCACGGCTGGCTGCCACGTGCAGTGGAGTGGTCAGTTCCTCTTCAAATGTCAGAGACCAGAGTCCTAGGAAGACAGAAGCAGAGGCCTCAGAACCTAACCTAAAGAGCTGCCAGTCAAGAGGGCGACGCTGACAGAGGCAGACCCAGCGTTCAGTCTGCAGCCCTCCCCTCTCCCACTCAGACCCTGCCATGGCCCGGCCCGTACTCAGAGCACGGATGTTGAAGCGGTAATCTCTCCATCGCTCTGGGTCGCTGGTATCAAAGGTAGAATCAGGAGCCAGACCAGTGCTGGAGTCCGAGAGGATTTGAGAGACAGAGCCCACATCCCCAACAAGCACTGCCTGCCAGAAGGCAAGAGCAGGTCCTGAAGCCTTGCGGACGATGATAGGTCCCAGGCCAGGTTCAGGATTCTCCTCAGGGGCTCTGTCGGGTTTCTCCACCAGCCTGGCGCAGAGGCTGTATCTGTTACCCTGAGGCTCTCCCTGGTCCCTGCACTCCTCTGGGGACCAACTCATGAGCGTATGGGGAAAGGGATATTGTCAGGGGAAAGGGATGAGGAAAAGGCCTCAGACAGAGAGAACAGAAGGAAAGGAGAGGACCATAGGCAGAGAGGGCAGAGGTCCTATGTCCCTTGCTGGAGCCTGACCTGGCCACGATGTCCAACAGGAGCTATTCTGGGCTCCACATGACTTCTATCTTGGGCCAAGGGCTAGGTTGTTGGGAAAGTTTGGTGTGGAGAGCAGCAGCTAGGGACTTCAACTTGCCCTCAGTGCTTGGGACCTCTGTTCCTGAGGTAGCCAGCCCAGCTCCCGTCTCAGGCTTTCCCACGCCCAGCTGTCCCTCACCCCTCTCGTGGCTGCTCCAGCGAGGCTCAGCTGACCGGCTCTCCAGCAGCAAGTCAGCCGTGCTGTGAGGGGGAAACAGGTCCTGCAGCCTTGCCAGGTCCCCAGTGTACAGTGCATTTTGCAGAGCCATGTCACGGCACAGCAGTGGTGATGACCCAGGGGTCCTCCGGGCTGGGAAGGTCTGAGCTTTCCAGATCTGGCAGGTAGGAGCAGAGGGGAAGCACTTCAGATCGTGTCTCCTGCAGTGAGGCGAGTGTCCTCCCCTGGGCATGGCTGCTTTCTAGGAGACAGAGCCAAAGAAGCAAGACTTGAGCCACGCTAAAGTCAAACTGTGCAAGCAGCACTGGGCCCCAGCCAAGAGAAGCCCAGTGTGGGAGGAGCAAGAGACCGTCAGGTCAGCTGTAAATAGCACCCGGCTGTCAGTATCTAGATGAAGTGCTCCTTCTGGAGAGAGGGGAGAGAGGGGCCGGACAGAGCGGTGGGGAAGCAACCCATGACATCGAGGTTGAAGCATTGTCCAAGTCATTGCTTCACAGACAGGAAAACATTCCAGAGAAGGAAAGGGTGTGCCTAGGGACACTCAGATAACTTGCCCCAGACCAGGACTGGAGTCAGGATCCTAAGCTCCCAAGTCTTGCCACTGGCTCTATCACCAAGTCAGCTCCACATGCCTACGTCTGTGAGCTCAAGGGAGGCCGCTGATCCCGTCCCTGAAATACAACTTTCTGCTCCTAAACCCATCGGAGCCTGGTAGAGATAAGCCTCAGAGACTGGAGATGAAGCCGACCTCTGTCCAGGAAAGCAGGGCTCGATCTCCGGGCAGCAACGGAATCACTCCTGTGCCCATTGGGTGCTGAGCCTGCTCTGTTCCCCAGTGTCTATCCAGGTGCTGCTCTCCATTCCCATCAATCCCAGGTACCACATCTCTTCCCGCCACATCTCAGCTTCACTCGCTGGGTGAGCCAGCGCCTCCTACATGGCAACCCTCCCCCTCCATAATTGTACGGTGTCTTTGCTGGAAGTGATCAGGAAGCCTTTCTGGCTATTGAGCACTGAGTCTGCTTTTGTTAAGGTGGTGGTAAAAGGCAAAAGAATGGAGAGAGAGAGGTGAAGGGGACCTTTGGGCTCAGCTCCCTTGCATCTGCCGGTCTCGGATTTTGGATGGCTCTAACCTTGGGCTCTTACCTGGTCCGGCCCGCAGTGATTTTTTTTTTAAAGATTGATTTTATGTATGTGAGTACACTGTAGCTGTCTTCAGACACCAGAAGAGGGCATCGGATTCCCTTACAGATGGCTGTGAGCCACCATGTGGTTGCTGGGAACTGAACTCGGGACTTTCGGAAGAGCAGTCAGCGCTCTCAACCGCTGAGCCATCTCTCCAGCCCCTCACACCGACTCTTAACCACGGGCACTGATTGATTCTTCTCACACCCTCTACACGAGGTTGGCATTTCTGCCAATGCGTCTTCTTCAGCCCTTGTTGACAGTAGTCCTGGCCTCTGAGTCTCCCACTCACTTTGTAGGAGAAAGACTCTAAGAGTTACTTTTCTTCACACAATGACAAAGTGAAAAACAAAAACAAAGAACAAACCAACCCTCACACAAAAACAAATTTGACAAAAAATAACTCAAAGAATGAAGCTTTTATTTTGGCTCCCTGTTCGAGGGAACACAGTCCGTGGTGCTGGCGCAGACTCGGCAGCAGGAGTGTGAGGCAATGGGACACAGTGCCTCCAAAATGAGCAAGCACAGAGGGAAGAATACGGGACCAGCTCACCATAGCTTTTGCACTCTGTATCCCATCCAATGGAATGGTTCCAACACACATTTAGGGTGGCTCTTCCCTTCACAATCTACAAACTTCCCTCCCAGATATACCCAGAAAATTGTCTCCAAGGTGGTTCTAGATACTATCAGGTGTCAGTCAATATTAGCCATGAACCATCAGAGAGAGGGAGACAACTCAGGCACTGCCTCTGTCCTCTCGGTGATCCACCATGGCCCCTCTAGCCCTCCATGCATCTCTGTGGCCCCAAGGCCCCGCCTTCTTCACTCCCTCACTCTGTAGATGCTTCAGCTGCATAATTGAGTCCCAGACCAGGAAGAACCTTAGCAGATATTGTCTAACATCTCCTTACTTCATAAAGAAGAAGACCGAGGCATGGACAGGACAGGTTATAGAGGGAGTGAGTACTGGTGGGCTAAAGCAGGGCTGACTCCCTTCTAGACTTGGTATTTTTCCCTTTGGATTTTCTCCTCTTGGTCCTTCTCTTCCTGTTATCCCCCTCTCTTAAGTGTCTTGAACAAGCGATGTGGAGAGGAGAGTCAGCACAGGATAAGTGGCAGCCAGAGCAGAGGTTGGATGAGCCAGGGCCCAGGGGTGGAGCTCAGGGACAGGAAGCCATGAAGATTGACAAGAGAAGAGAGCCCTCAGGAGCCAGCTGGGCCTTTATGTGTCTGTCACACTCTCGAGGCACCCCCCCCCTCACCACATCACACCCAACAGCAAAGACCTTCACTTTTTCTTCTTCTTCTCCTTCGCCAGTCTGGCCTCCTCAGCCTCCTGTTGGTCCTTGGTAAATTTTATATTCTTTTTTCCCAGCGGAGTCTTATAAAACCATTCCTGGGTTGGCAGAGATGCAGGGATTCAGTTCCCTGGTTGCAACCCTCCTTCAGCCTTACAAGTCTCTCCCTCTCATCCTCTCAGGCTTGGGGGTAAGGGGTGGGGTGAAGCGTTCCATCACAGTGGGGCCTTTTCCTAGTTTCTACTAATCACTTCAGTCTATAGAGTCACCCATTCTTGAGAAACTTGCCTCTCCCCTCCAGCCCTGCAGGCCTCTGAGACTCCTAAGCTCAACCTCTCTCTGGGCATGGTGGCCATGGTGGTCACCAGCTGTGTCTAGTGCTGGCAGCCCAGGTGGCCCTTTCAAGCTCCTTTCCTCAGGCGCCTACAGCTCTGTCCCTCCCTAGAGTTAATTGTTCCTTTCCCAGCTGACAACCAAGTGCCTTTGTCCTGAACAACAACCGAGTGGCATTGGGGGTAGCTTTGGGGGTAGGGGTGGAGGGTGACAACAGGCTGCCCTGGCCCAGCCCACCAACTCTGGCCTAGCAACTTCACCTTTAGGGATTCCTCCTCCTCCCTGTATACTGGATCCAGCTTTGCCAAGTGCACCACAAACTCGGAGGCAACCAGTGGCTTCTTGGTCAGTTGAAGGAGCCGGCGTTCTGTCAGCACTGACTGGATGGATTGTAGAATGTGACCAGGTGTGTAGCCATCAGACACCCTAGCCAGGGCACTAATGTCCAGACTCTGGGTCTGCTGTACCCCTATTCCCTGGTTCTCTATCATCCGTTTCCAGAGCACTGCAGAGGGAGGAAGGCATATAGGTCAGAGAGCAGCAAAAGCCAAGCCTCTGCCCTTGTCCAAGCAGCTCTGGGCCCGGGAAGAACAACATGTCTCTCCAGGAAGGTGTGGGACATGGTGGGATAGAATTGTTCTTCTAGTTACATGCTCAGTGTCTATTTCACTGAGGCCATTAGCCAGAGAACTATGGCTTTTCCAGACCTGTCATTTGGTGCTGGAATTGAGGCTCAGAGCAAAAGTGAGGGATGTGAAGAGAGAGCCAAGACTCAAAAGGGCAGGGCGGTGGTCCTGGCTTCCGCTCCTGGCCTCACCATAACGAGAAGCGTAATCAGGCCGGGGTATGAAGAGGATGCGCTCATAGAACCGGCACAACCCCTTCATCTCGGCCAGCTGTGGGCGCTCCGTGGTTCCTATCAGCATCACTCGGTCACCAGGGCCCAGCTGTCTCGTGGCCCTCATGAGGTCTTTCTTTATTCTCTTTGGGTCCATCTGCTCCAAAGAGGGAAGGGTGTGGGTTTGGGACACAGTGACTGGGGCTGTGGGAGCCCCGTTCTCAGATCACATGGCCTAGAGCTGTGCTTCAAGTCAGTCCTGAGTGGGGCAGCTTTAAGGTAAGGAAAGTAGGCATGACCAGAACAGGACACTTGAGCAAGGTGACTTGAATGATGTTAATGACTTGAGCAAGACTTCCAGCCTAGACCCACGCTCCTGTTGTCCACCCCAGTCCTTTCTGCCCACAGTCCTCACCCTCCTTTCTTCCTTTGGGATCTTCTTGTAGAAGGTTTTCTCAGTATTTCCAATCCAAATGACAGAGGGCTGGAAGACCCGGGCCACCTGGATAGGTTAGAGCGTAGAGGTCAAATGCCAGACATCCCTGGGCCAAGGGTCACATCCCCAGCTGCTCAGACCCCAGACCCAGAGCCCCTAGCTTCTACTCGCTTTCTCCAGCCTTCACCTCCTCCCACATTCCCCAGCAGAGGGGCTTCAGGGGATGACAGGATCCCACAAGGGTTACCAGAAAGATGTCCGTTCAGGTCCTTTTCATTTCGGTACAGCATAGACCACCCCCAGAGTGTTCAGAAAGCCAGCCCTGCTGTTGTCTCTCTCCTGAGAAATCAACCCAAGCCTCAAACTCGAGGCTACGGACCTTAAAGACGATGTGCACCAATAGCTGTGATCCATTCTTCCCTGGGTATTTGCCCATCACGTTGCCAGGTGACAGGTCAAACAGGTTGGCACCAGTTTCTGTGCACACCGCTTGGACCAACATCTTCTTCCCCATGCCAGAGGGTCCCACCAGGAGGATGGAGCGGACAAGGGGTGCCATGGTATGTATGTCATGGGAGCCTGGGAGGAAGTAGAGAGGGCTGGGGCAGGCAATGGACCAAAACTGGGCAGTAGGTGTAGAAGGTTCTAAGGCGGCCTGGGGCTAAGAGGGTGAGATGAGGGTCTGGGTTGTGCTACCTTCCCCAGGACCTGAGCAGCTTCCCCAGGTCTGCATCAACAGCCTGCTTGCCACCTCCGTGGTAGAGAACTGTGTGTAAGGGCCAGTCGGGGACACTGCTTTTCCCTCCACACCATACAATTCTACCCTGGTGGGTGGCATTGAAAGCACATGACACACTGTTTGCAAGGCTCTTATTAAAGGTCTCTGGCCTTTAATAAGCTTGCAGGGATGCCTCTCTGAGAACGAGACTGACTACAGGATGCCAGTTGGGATTGAGCAAGTCATGGTCTCACTCGATCTCTAAGGTGGCCCAATTTGAGTGTAACTGAAGAAGGTCCACTAGGCTTGCACACCCTTCTCAGCCATGCTCCTGTGGTCCCACCCAGCTCTGGCTTTCCACATTCCCCGGAATTCTCACCCAACCGAAGAACACCATACAGTGCTATGTTCTGCCGTATATCAAACAGGGAAGGCATGGGTATCTTGTTTGCCAAGGTCAGAGTGGACCCGAGATAGAGGCAGTCACCTGTAGGGACCAGGAGGGGACAGCTGATGAGTGACACGCCTGTGAGTGTCTGTGGGAGAGATCTGTTGGAAGAGAGACCCCAGGACGCGGGGCAGGTGTGGAAGGGCAAGGTGGCCATACCTAGGTGCAGGGACATGAGAGGGGCTCACCAATGTAGTCATTCAGTGTCACAAGCAGAGACTTCTTTATAAGGCCGATGACAACAAGCTCTTCAAACAATGAGTCCACAGACCTGTGGGAGAGTGGTGCAGAAGGACACCACAGACATCAGTGAGAGGGGACAAGAGAAGGAAGTGGAGATGGGGCTTTGATCACAAAAAGAGGCAAGGGGTGCCCTGGTAATTTCTGTGAGCAGAAATGTCTACATGGCATCTGGACAGCCAGAATCAGAAAATTAATTCCTGACCACTGTGTCAGGGGATAGACACTCCACAGTGAGTGCCCTGCGGAATGTGGCAGAAGCCAAGGCCCCTGCAAACAATGCCCACCAGTCTTTTGTGTCCACCATTTGAAGTCTGAGTTGAGCACAAATCTTTTTTTCCCTGCCTCCCAAACAAAGTGTAGAGTGTGACTGCCTTTGTGAGTTGTGGCCCTGCAGAAGTTGCAGCCATTAGTAAGCAGAAGGCTTCTAGCAGGTCCCCCAGTGCCCATAGGGTATTCAATATAGGCACAGATTGAAGGGACAGTCAAATTTTATATATATATATATATATATATATATATATATATATATATGTATGTATGTATGAATGATTATAAAGCTAATGTGCGTGTGTGTGTGTGTGTGTGTGTGTGTATGCACATGTGCATGCAAGTGCATGTGTGTGAGCATGCGTATTGAAGCCGAAGATCAATGTCAAGTTGCCTTTCCTTGCTTGATGGCTCGCCCATCAGGTCTGTCTGACCAGCTAGCCAATGAACTTCAGTGATCCATTTGTCTTCCCACACACACCTCACTCTCTGACTCACAAGGGCAACTCACCCAGCTTTGTTTGTTTGTTTTTCAAGACAGAGTTTCTCTTTGTAGCCCCGAAAGCCCAGAAACTCACTTTGTAGACCAGACAAGCCTCAAACTCACAGAGATCCTCCTGCCTCCACTAATAGTATGTGGGCTGCCCAGAGCGATTTCCATTTTTAAAGGCAGAAACTTGGTTGACAAGCTTAGGGGTTCAGAGAGGTGAAGCAGTTTCCTTAAGGCTACATAATGACAGAGCCAGGGTTTGCGTCCTGTAGAAGCCTAAGGCTGTGAAGCCAGATCACCTGTCTGGGGTCAGATCCTTTTCCTTCTTCTTCTTTCCACTCTTTTTCCCGCCTTTTTTCTGGTGGGAAATGAGTATACAGGTAATTGCCATCTGCTCCCAACTCACCCCCAAGTACCCTCTCCTTCCCAGCCCTGGACTCTTATCTGCCTTTGGAGACTTGAGGGGTCTGGTCTCTTCCCTGTCCACAGCCAGACGCAAATTCCTCAGTTCCTGTCTCATTAGCTCATCCACCTGGATACATGAGATTAGATGAGAGGGGTGGGGGTGGGGGGAGCCTCAGGGGAGGAAGGGGACAGACAGCCACCAATGCTTTCCACTAGAGACTCGGCCGGTCTTTGCTCCACTGATCCTGTCTATGCCAGATCTGAATCCACACTTTGCTCTCCATGATGAGGGTGACCACCCTCCCCAGTCATTAACTTTGGATGGAATCCACAAAATAGAGTCAGAAATCATCCCCTTAATTTTTCGGGGACCTAAGCAGCTATAGGCTTTCAATGGGCTGCTGGAAGCCAGGTCCCCACCAAGGATGGGTCTGAAGGATGACATATTCTTATCAGCAGACAGCCCAGTCATGAGGTTTAGTGCGTGTGTGTGTGTGTGGGGGGGCATGCTCAGCACTGTGGCTAGGCTGGCTGTACCTCTGACTGCCCCGCTCCCATCCTTATTGATCCCTGAGGGGAAACTAGAGAAGCTGGGACAGTGTGGGTGATAGGGTGACAGGTAGAGCCTGGCCTGAGGTGCTGGGGGTGGACTGGGAAGGGGTGGGAAGGCTCCAGAGAGTAGCTGAGGCAAGCCTCAGGCTGTGGCCCACCTGCACCCGGATCTCCATCTCCACTTGCTTCCTTTTCTCCTCCCGGAGGGTCTCAGAGTCAAAGCTCTGGCTGGGGTGTTTGTTGTCATAGCGGCTCTTCCAAATACCTAACCACATAAAAAAGGCTGCACATGCACACAAACACAAACACACACATGCACACACACAAGCACATGCACACACATACGTACACACAGTTCCCTAGCTAGCTAGCCTCCTGTCCTCACTAGCTGCCAGCCCTGCTTCTACCCTAGGTTTAACTGCTTGACTCAAGAATCCTGAAGAAAACAAGCGACATTCCCACTCACTGGCCATCACATACTTCTTTAACCTCTTCCCTCTCCTCCTGTGCCACTCCTGTAGCAGATACCTACTTTTTCTAAGACCTAAGACCCGAGACAGTGCACCCCAGGCTCAACACATCTGGCCCTCCGTTCTTACTTGTGAATTCCTCGTGACCAGCGTTAATCACAGGGATAGATTTGGATGGCAGCACTTTGAACATCACTTCTGGGTCCTAGAATGGAAAGGGAGAGCAGTTTTGCCTCCTCAAGGAGACTGGGAAAGCCTCCCTCAGAGCTGACTTCAGAGTCACAGGCTCTCCCTCCCCACACGCAATCCCTCTGCTGGGAACTAGCCAACCTTCTTGGCCTTTTCTTCCTTGGTTTTCTTTTTCTTCTTTTCCTTTTTTTCCTTCACTTTGTCCTTATTCTTCTCTTGTTCCTTCTTTTTATTCTCCTGGGCCTGTGCTTCCAGTTCTTGTCTCACCTGGACCCAACAAGCAGTGTTCTGGGGACTGGGGACTTTAGAGAAGGGAACCCACTGCCTGCCTCAGCTGAGCAGACCTGGTTTCTCAGCCTTGGCAAACTGCCAAGGTAGAGACAGCGGGTGTACAGAGATGGCACTGGGGGGGTCAAATAAGGGCAGGGTGCTGGGAAGGACTGATCTCATCAGAGCCATGCCCGCTCTGGGACCATCCTCAGTGGTCTTCCAAGACCACTCCCTTCTCAGGGCCATGACTGCCCTCAGCCCCATCTAGTTTCTTTAGGCACATGTCCTCCCCTCTGGCCATAGCGCTCTCTGTTTCGGCTGACTCTTGCAATCCACTGCCACTCAGCTCACACACACTGTTGTCCATAATCACAGGCGGGGCCTGCTCCCTTTCAAGAGTACCTGCTCTGGAGTCTTGTCTGCGAAGATCAGGTAGGATCCACCTGAAGCCTCGTCTGGATAATCAGGGAACCGACCAGTAAGGGCACTGAGTGGATATAGTACAGTTAGATGGTGGAGGGGTGGGTGGAGGGGCGGGTAGATGATTGACTGACTGATAGATGACTAGGTGGACAGGCACAGGGATGGGGTGGTTGGAGAGATGGAGGGAAGAATAAATGAATGAAAGAGAGATGGGGGATACCCGGAAGAATAAGCAGTTAGGATGGAATTGTAGACTGCTGTGGGAGCTTTTGCGACACTTCCTGTTTTGTCCTGGTACCTTCTTTTCTCACAGGCAAATGGGAAGTCAGGTGTGAAGATGGCCCTTACAGTGGAGCTCAAGGTCTAGACGGAGAGTGTTAGGAGAGGGTGAGAGCAGACAGAGGTGGGGACAGTCTCACGGGAGAACAGGTGGGGGATGAAGTATGGAAGGTTGGGTCAGCTGCAGCTGTGGACACTGACTGGCATTCAATAAACCACTGTCGTATCTGGTCCTTCATCCTCTCCTTCATGTCAGGGCCCTCGGTCTCCGTGAGAGACTCGTGGGTTTTCGATATGGCTTCCTGGAATTCCTCTTCCTTTTCCACCTGCCGGGTCCTCCGTGACTCCTCCCCCACGAAGGCCTGGGCAAGGGCATTCTGTCTCGTTGTCTGGCTGGACGAGGGGAGCTAGGGGAAGTAGAGAGAGGCCAAGATTTTACAAAGGATGGCACAGCCTCCATGTTTAGACACACACACCTGCTCCCACTCCGCTCCCAACGCCCTCCACACACGCCCGTGTCTCATGCACATGCCCTCACGGAGCAACGGGCATGCCTGCATCAGGAGAAATTGTGTTTGGAGCCGAAATTTGTCTGTGTAAATTACCCTGGTAATGAGTTTGCTAGATGCATCCGGGCGGCGCTCCCCCTCCCTAGCAGCCCCCTCCCCCCCCCCCCCGTGAGCCTGGGGCCCCAGCCCCCACGCATGCCCCGCCTGGCGGCCGAGTTGGCAGCCGCTCTCACAGCCACTTTCCCGCCTCATTGGCTCCCAAATGTATTTTAAATATCACTCTGCGCAGAGACAATTACTGAAAACGCTGAGCTCACACTGTTGATGGGCCCGGGCGGCCAGGCTCATTCCTCACCCACTGCTCTTGCCCCCACCCCTCCTCTCCCTCCTGGGGGTCCCATTCTGCAGCCTCCTAGCAAGTCTTTGACCTCTACTCCTGCACAGCAGCCCCTAGTAGTCATCCAGCCTGCTCCCCAAAATGCCTTTCTTTTAGTCCTTCTGGCCTTAAACTTGCCCCGCCTTAACCTTGCCCCGCCCTCCAGCCAGGTCTCCAGAGGATCCACCCAGGGCAAAGCTCCTTGTCCCAGAGTCTGACCCTCACCCTGTCAGGGCCTTCGACAGAAACAGGCTTGGTTGAAGGAAGGGTTTGAAGATAGAGGACACTTTGAGAGAATGGGGGTGATCACTCCACCTGGATATGCACATGTGCAATATCTAGGGGTCTCAGTCCCTTCTCGCTACACCTCCCCGCCATGTGTAGTCACTCTTAGCAGTCCAGAGAAGCTCATCTGGGCTTCTAGAGCAAGTAGGGAAGCCTGTAGCCTCAGAAGTCCTGGTTTAGGGGTATATTATTACCCCAACATGGCTTCCAAGTTTTTTCTGAGGGGTTTCCTGAGGCTGGACTCACCCCAAAGCCTCTCCTGCCAACCGGGGCAGGGATGCAAGGTCCAGGAGGCCCTCTGTCATCCCTACCCCCACATTTGATATCCTATGGGATGCTCTAGAAGTGGGAGGGCTGGGAAAACCCAGTGAGTTCCCGGTTCTTATGCTTCTTTCTCCCCCAGGGTCTCCTGCCCTGCCTCAGTGGAGGAAGTAGACCCTGGGACAAGGTGACAGGGGCGAAGCTGACGAAGGAGGGGTGCGCTGGGCAGGCCAGGGAGGGCTTACCATGCCAATGAACTCCATCTCCATGCGTCGATCTTGCTCAATACGTTTTCTCTGTAGGTAACCTTTCCACACCTGGGTCAGGGGCACATGCCACTTAGGTGCTTTCCAGGCCATGTGACTTCAGGCCTAGTGGGGAGCAGCAGGGGTGACTGCTGCTGCCTGATGTCACCTAAGGTATTGGCACAGGAAGTTAGCGTGGGACTGGAGGAAGGAGGGTGGTGGGTGCCCTGGAACTGGAGTTACAATGGCTGTGAGTTGCCATGTGCATGCTAAGAACGAACTCAGAGCCTCTTCAAGAGCAGCCAGTGGTCTTAACCTCAAGACACCTCCCTAGCCCCTCCCAGCAGTTTTGACCTAAAGAACCTGGGCTAGGGATGTGACACAGCCCCTTTAGGACCTAGGTTACAGAGTGTACCAATGTGCTTTCCTAGGTGCTGGGCACATCCATCCTGAGACACCTTTGGTCTTCTTGTCTTGGGCTTATTGATGGATTGACGTCTCGGGTTTAGCATCAAGCTATAGGACCACAGACCTGAGGCATTCTTACTCCTGGGATGAATCATTGTGCCCAGCTCTTACTGGGAGAGGTGAGTCTACCCTGGCCTTCTTTCTGTCACCCAGGGTTACCTTCTGTATGACAATGGCTCCCTGGTCCTGACTGAATTTCTGTCGCCCATTCTCTCGAATCCTCCGGTCCCGTTCCTCCTCTTTCCTAATCTCTCGCATGAAGGTGGCTCGTAGTCGGCCCTGCCTAGCCCTCTCGGCACATTGCACTATAATCAGGGCCTCAGTCCGGCTCATTCCTCGAAGATTCTGGTCATAACAAGGAGCAAAAAGAACAGTAAGACCGGAGGGCATGCTTGTACCCAGGGAGGGCTGCTGAGAGATCAGTCAGCAACGATGTAGTGGGGCCCTCATCCAAGGTGCTTGAGATGTGTCCTGCAAAGTGTCAGAGGGTCCCAGAGAATACAAGAGCAGACTTGGAGAGGCTGTGGGCTGCCTCTGAAGTGGGACTAGGGTAGGACAGGGCCCGTTTGTGCTAAGGAAAGATGTAGAAGGAATCTGGGAGAGTGTCCTTCACTTACAGGGAACGCTTTGGCAGGAATCAAGATGCACTGGAGACACCATGCCCCTCTCTTTGGCAGTCAGGGTATTGAAACAATGAACCTCAAGCATCTGGAATTTTCCCCAGGAAGATCATGGTAGGGAAAGGAGCCAGGTGCCAGCCAGGGCGCGATCTTGTCTCCCAGAAAGATGCTTACAGAGTTGAACCATTATCAGACTACCTTGTAGGAAAGATTGGAGCCCACGTGGTAGTGATGGTGGTGGTGGTGGTGGTGATGACAATGACAACTATGGGCGGGGCTTTGGGAGAGAGCTACTTAGTTATGCTACTGGGCTAAGTAGTCTGGTCCTCTACTTAAACCTAAACCTAATGTTGTGACCCTGAAAGTGAACTTGAAATCTCTTTTTTTCTGCTACTTTTGAAGGTAACCACAGCGAATACAGCCTTTCCTTTACCATTAATGTGTTTGATGAGCGATTTGAGGGTCCATAAGGGAACCTAGCTTGTTAAGACTTCCAGGACTCAGGTTCTGACCCTAATGGCTCTAGCAACATTACCTCTTGAGAAGCCAGTGGCTCCAGTCTGGCCAGGATCTCGGCCAGCATCTGCTGACGGGCCTTCATGGTGCTGGTCTGCTCCAGCTGAAAATACTTGGGGATGGGAACCTCCAAGTCTGCCTTTAAAACAATATAGGGGGAGAAGGAGGGTCAGATATTAGAAAGTCAGGCCCTCAGGCCCATCGTCTGGGTTTCCAGACACTTCTATTTCCCGCCCTCCTAGAAACCTGGGGTGGGAAACATGAATTATGGTTTAGGACCCAGGGGTCACCCCTTTCTTAGCCTGCCCCACATCTGATTGAGATTAATTCTGAGAGTGCCAAACGCAGCCATCCCTCAGGATCCACAGGAAAGCATTTGATAGTGTCTTTATCATCCAGACTGCAACAGAACATGGTACCTGGAGAAACCCTCCTCCTTTCCCCACCCCTAAGTCTACGGAAGCAGACTAAGGAAACTTTGAGACTTCTTTGGCTATGGAGCAAGTACCAAATCCTGGCCTTGATAGGGCAGCCCTGGACACTGCTTAGCATTGTGCCACGCCTCTACTACTTGGCGATGCTCACAGACCTCCTGGGGATATTTTGAGAAACACGTGCAGATTTAGTAGGTCTGAGATACATTCTGCATTTCCAGCAAGCTCTTAGCTGATGGTCAGGGACCATGCTTTGAGAAGCAAGCCTCCAGAGGACCTTCCTCACCCACCTTCTGTGGCTTCCAGATCTTCTCAGACACAGTGTGGGAGCCCAATTCTCTCAAAAGCCCCGCAGTTCCCGAGAGTCTAAATCCCAAGTCCCATCACCCAGTTCCCTAATAGAACTGCTTCAGGTCATGGCCTACCCAATCCCAACCCATGACTCCACAAGGGGCCCAACTCTCATCTCGCCATGAGTGGCTGCTCCTGCACCCACCGGGGTTAGCTTGAGTTCCTGCAACACTCGGTCCAGGCAGTGGGTCTCACACAAGTCGACGCGCACCAGCTCGTCCTTAAGCTCCAGCACGCGTCCTGCCACACCGTCCAGAAGGCGCCGCAGCAACCTACGCTTCTGTGGCTGCACCATCTGGTCGTAGGCCAGGTTGAAGCGGCGCAGCAGCCCCAGGTAGTACAGGTAAAGCACCGAGATCCTGTACTGGAAGCTCTGCCGCTCCCGGGTGAGCACGGGTTCAAGCGGAGATGGCTCTTTTTCCAGCACCTCTTCCAGAGTCGCGTGGGAGGCCTCCCAGAGGCGTTGGTAAGTTCTAGAGAAAGTGCACTAGCTGTGTGCTGCACCACCACCACCACCAAGAGGGAACAGTGGGGACAGGGGACAAGTTGCTGATTTTGGAGGACTGTGAACTTGGGGTTGCAGAAGTTCATGATAGTATCAAAGTGGACTTCAGTGAAACGAGGGGTTGCTGAAGAAGGAGAGCGCACAGGCCTGGCTTGGAGGTCTATGATAAGGGGTTTGAGGCCTTTGATGGATCAGGAAGGACAGTGGGGACTTGGCCTAGGCTTGAGAGCTGGGCCCGGTCATCCCTGTGGGGATGGGAGTCTAGAGACCTTTGTAAGTAAGGGTCCCCACCCACTCTGTGGTAATGGTCTGCAGTAGTGGGGAAGGGATGAGAAGAGAAATGGCCTTCGATCCCTCAGAGTCTTGGAGCTGGAATAGTCCAGGAGAAGTTCTGCAGACTTCTGAAACCCTGGGACTGAATGCCAATCCCAGGAGGTAGAACTGGGAGGCCATGCAGATGCCCAAAGGCATGCAGGGCCTGCCAGCACCCAGCTCCCCTCTGTTCATGCATCTCAAGTATAGTAAAGTATTTGCTCTGCACCCCCTCAAGCTCTCACCCCTCAGACATGGTGCCTTCACCTCTCGATGCCCTTTGTAAGTTGGTGGAACCCGCAGAAGCTAAGCAAGGGGTGGAACAGGTTTGAAGAATTCCAACCCATTGTGCCTACATTCTAAAGATGAGAGGTGGGGCTGGGAGCGCAGGGCTGGGGACACTTGTCTAGGAAGACATCCTTGAGGATGCACACTCAAAGTCCACAGACAATAGTTAGAGGAATGTCAGGGCAGAGTATGGCACAACTCTGGCACCTATTCTTCTGCCTATCAATAAAGTAACACTCTCATGACCGAAGCAACTTACAGAATTTATTTTGGTTCATGGTTCCCAGAGTGCTAGCTAGAGTCCAAAATGGCGGGTCAGTTGCTGAAGGCAACTGGAGCAAGAAGCTGGAATTTCACATCTTCAACCTCAAAATCAAAGTAGAGTGAGTGAACTACAGATACAGGGCAAGGATTTCAGCTCCCAAAACCCATTGGGACACTTCCTCTAGCCAGGCCATTCCTCCTTAACCTCCCTAAACAGCAGCACCAAGTAAGGACCAAATGTTCAAATGTGGTAAACCAATGGAGACATCTCATTCAACCACTTCAAACACTCTTACACCATGACCATCCTCCTCTCCTGCACTCTGTGGCTTTTACTCCTGGGGGTGGGGTAAAGTTTTGCAAATAGAACTAGGGCCTGGTACACGATAAGCACACATTCTAGCCCTGAGTCACCTCCTCAGCATGGTCTTGACTTGTGTATGACCCACCTGAGAAGTCGGGATGGTAGGAGCAGGGAAAGACAGGTACTGGATGTGGTCAGAAAGCCCTCACATCCCCTGATTTTGGTTGGGGGGTGGCAGTTTTGGCTCAGTATTAAGCAGGGGCAAGAAAGAATGAGGAATAGATTGAAGAAGAGAGTAAGGAAGAAGGAAGGCAGGAAGAGAGGAAGGACTAAGGAGGGGGGAGAAGAAAGTCAGCAGGACGAGCAGACTCCCATATTTGCTATGGATAACTGGGGGATATTGTTTAGCCGGAGGCTCCAGCCAGGTTGAGGTGCTGCTCACTCCTCCTGTCTCCCAGGTGCTGCTAATCCATGAGTCACACCTTCCACATCAAAGTATCAAATCAGGGGGTATAGTGGGGCTGAGGCTCAGCTAGATCTCCCACCTGTGCCTCCTGCCTGCTGGGATTACAGGGGTGAGCCACCACTTCTCTTCCATGTCTTGAAGAGTAGACTTGATTTGCCGACTGAGGTGTAGCTCAGTGGGTAGAGTGCTTGCCTAGCATGCACAAAAGTCCTGCACTGAATAAACAGTTTGGTGGTATACGCCTGTAATCCCAGCACAAGGAGGTAGGAGGAGGAAAATTCAGGGTTCAAGGTCATCCTCAGCAAAATGAGATGGAGGCCAGCCTGGACTACATGAAACCTACTTCAAAAGCTGAATGGTGGTGGTATATGCCTTTAATCCCAACACTAGGGAGGCAGAGGCAGATGGATCTCTGAGTTCAAGGCTAGCCTGGTCTAGAGAGAGAGTGCTAGGACAGTCAGAGCTGTATGGAGAAACCCTGTTTCAAAGGAAAAAGAAAACCTAAACTGAAAAATAAGAAAGACAAAAATCAATCACCACCAACATCCCCATCCCAAAACAAATAAATCTGTGTTGTGCTGGGAGACAGACAGCACAAGGACATGCAACTTGATGTCACAAACTACCATCTCAAGGTAACACATCCTAGGAATTGTGGGCCCAGAAATGGAAAGGATCCTACCCTGGGCCTTGCTCCAGCTCACTGTATCACTGTGTTACTGCAACACTGTATTACTGCAACACTGTATTACTGCAACACTGTATCACTGTATTACTATATTACTGTATTACTGTATTACTGTAACACTGTATTACTGTATCACTGTATTACTGTATCACGGTATTACTGTAACATGGTATTACTCTATTACTGTATCACTGTATTTCTGCTATCACTGTATTACTATATCACAGTATTATTGTAGTGTGGCATCACAGTATTACTGTAACACTGTATTACTGTCACTGTAACACTGTATCACTGTCACTGTTACACTGTATCACTGTATGACTGGAATACTGCATCACTGCCACTGTAACCCTGTATCACTGTGTTACTGTAACACTGTATCATTGTGTTACTGTAACACTGTATCACTGTAACACTGTATTACCATCACTGTAAGACTATATCACCATATTACTGAAACACTGTATCACTGTCACTGTTACACTGTATCACTGTGTTACTGTAACACTGTATCACTGTCATCACTGTGACACTGTATCACTGTTGGTTTGATGCTATATTGCTGTAATATTGTATCACTGTAACACTGTATCACTGTCACTATGACATTATACCACTGTATTACTGAAATACTGTATCACTGTCACTGTAACACTATCACTGTATGACTGTAATACTGTATCAGTCACTGTAACACTGTATCATTGTCCCTATAACACACTATCACTGCACTGCTGTAACACTGCATCATTATCACTGTAACATTGTACCACTATATTACTGAAACACTGTATCACTATCATTGTAACACTGTATCACTGTCACTGTACCACTATTGCAGTATTATTGTAACACTGTATCACTGTATTAGTCATCCAGTCACAAAGCACTATCACATATCTCTCTTGGCATGTCTCCAGGTAGCAGTTTTTATAGTGTGTTAGGATTCCACTTGTGGTAGCTTCAAATGTGGAGGACACTGTTGCTCCAGACAGTTCTTTGGCTTAACACATCCCCTTTTCAAATCACCACTGTGCACAAGAACAGACTACACGTGCATATGTCACTTGGAGCTGGTATAGTTGGTGATGTCCTTGGTGCCCTCTGACACAATCCTTGGCCAGTTCTCTATCTAGGCAACATCAGACACGGATGCCTGGGCTTTCCAGAGAGTTGAGATGTTTCAGCCTGGCTGAGCCATTCAGAAGATATCATTCACAAAAGAGTTTGTGATGGGTAACCTTGGTGGTCAATTTAAGATACCTGGGAAGTGGGGCTCCGGGGTTGGGGATTTAGCTCAGTGGTAAAGCGCTTGCCTAAGAAGCGCAAGGCCCTGGGTTCGGTCCTCAGCTCCGAAAAAAAGAACCAAAAAAAAAAAAAAAAAAAAACTGGCTCCATCAGATTTGCTTGCCTCCATGTCTGTGAGGTATTTTATTGATTCTTAATTGATGCAGGAGGGGCCAGGTCACATGGTCAGTACTATCCCAAGGCAGGCGGGCCTAGGCTGTATAAGTAGTGTGAACTTGACCCCGAGGGCAAGCCTGTAAGCAACATTCCTCTGCAGTTTCTGCTCCAGGTTCTTCCCTGTCCTGATTTCCCTCAAGGGTCCATTGCAAGCTGTAAACTGAAATAAAGTCTGTAGGTTGATGCCTATATGCAGGTGAGGGCTGGCACAATTAGGTCAAAGCCATGATTGGATAGTAAAAAAACGTGAGGCAGGGACAAAGCTTTTATAAGTCGGGGAGAGGGGGGGGAGGGAGGAGGAGGAGGAGGAGGAGGAGGAGGGGGGGGAGGAGGAGAATCAAGGAGAAGAATCAAGGAGAAGAATCAAGATGGAGATGAAGAAGGATGACCCAGATCCGGGTGGTTTTGATTGGCCGAGGTAGTTATGAATATTTCTTAAGGGATGGATTTCTATAGGTCAATTTATCTTATCTAGGTGGGTGGTTTCTATCCTTATCAATTGGTTGTGAGTTTACTGTGTGGATGTACTGTGGATTAAGAATTTAACATATAAATCTGATTGTTGGGTTGCAGCTTATTGAGTCTTGATTTTACTGGGTAACTGGAACTAGACAGCTCGAGGCTGACAGAGAGCTGCTGGAAGCGATACTAACCAGAGGTAAATTATGGTTAGTTCCATTTGGCCTCACGGGTGCGGGAACTAACTCCAGGGACCAGAGTGACAAGGTGCCATGTCGGAATGCCCTGAGGACCACCTGAGTCAGAGCGTACTTGGGGGCAGTGTGGAGCCGCTGAGATAGATACCCCACAGTGCCATGTGGCCCCCCGGGTGATGACGATAGAGTGGGATAAAAGATGGAACCAGTTTTTTGATATTTACCATAACAAAAGTCTTTCTTTTCCGAGTTGTTTTTGGTTATGGTGTTTAACACAGTAACAGAAAACAAACTAGGACAGAGTTCATGATCAACCCACCCAGGGAAAAGTGGATGTCAGGGACCACTGGGTTAATTGGGGTGTTTAGGGAGAATGGTGACTGAGACTCCAGTCCTGACACAAAGAAACAGGAAGCTGCATTTCCATTTCATTCCCACCGTTCTGTTTTTGGCAGTGGATCAAATATGCAGTGACAGTGGTCATACGACTGCATGGCCTAGTGACAGCTGAGGCCACTGTTAGCTTTTGCAAGTTTACTCTGACATTCACATAAGGATAAAACTGACTAAAATTTTCTTAGAAATGTTCGCATTGCTCAACACGAGGCTGTAAATCCAATGTTATTTTTTATTTATAGTGTGTGTGTGTGTGCGTGTGTGTGTGTGTGTGTGTGTGTGTGTGTGTGTGTGTGCGCGCATGGTGACCATGCAGAGGTCAGAGCAGAGTTGCAGGAGTCAGTTCCCCCACCACCGCCGTGTGGACTCTAGTTATCAAACTAATAATCAGGCTTGGAGGCAAGTGCCTTTACCCTGGGAACCCTCTTGCTGGTCCTGTGCACAAAGTTTAAACACAGTTTATATAATTACAAAGTGACTCTATCCCTTGTAGGATCCCTTGTAGGTCAGTATCTTCAGTGAACAAATGGGCAGTTCTACACGCATTTTGCTTTTCTCCCCATTTGTGTGTGTGTGTGTGTGTGTGTGTGTGTGTGTGTGTGTGTAGGGGGGTTGTCAGAGGTCAACACTGTCCTCATTTTCCACCTACTTTTCCCTTTATTTTTTATGTGGATGGAGGTTGTTCTGCTGAACGTACGTCTGTGTCCCAGGAAACCAGAAGAGGGCATCAAATTCCTTTGGTTTAGACTTAGGGAAGTTATGAGCTGCCCTGAGGTTGCTGGGAATTGAACCCAGGTCCTCTGTAAGATTAGCAAGTGTCCTTAACTGCCAAGTCATCTCTCCACCATATCTAAATATTGACAAGTGTATTTATTTATACAACCAATGTCCAGTCACAATATTTTATCATTCTAGAGTGTTCCTTTATACCCCTATTTTCCTCCCCACCTAAGGCAACTATTCTCCTCACTAGTTTAGTTTGGCACAATTACACCCAAACGATCCTTATAGTATATATTCCTTTGTGTGGGCTATTCGCTTAATCGATGCAGGAGGCCAGCCCACTAAGGGCAGTACTTTTCCTAGGCAGGTGGGTCTGGGATGTATAAGAAAATCAGCTGACCTTAAACCTGAGAGCAAGCCAGTGAGCAGCATTTCTTTGTTTGTGATGAAAACAGCAAGATGCAGGGGCAGGGACGGAGCAGTCAGACCTGAGCACACAGGGCTGAAGAGATGGCTCTTGCAGAGAGCCCATGTTCAATCCCTCGTAGCTACCATGTTGGATGGCTCGCAGTCATCTGGAGCTCCTGCTGTTTGTGACTTCATCTCTCATCCATGTCTCTACATCCTATGGTAACGCCACTGTTTGGTAGGGTTTTTTTTTTTCTCTCTTTATTTGGAGCTGGGGACCGAACCCAGGGCTCTACCACTGAGCTAAATCCCCAACCTCCCCCCCCCCCTTTAAAGATGTATTTATTCTATGTATATGAATACACTGTCACTGTCTTCAGACACAGCAGAAGAGGAAACCAGATCTCATTACAGATGGTTATGAGCTACCATGTAGTTGCTGGGACTTGAACTCAGGACCTCTGGAAGTACAATCAGTGCCCTTAACCACTGAGCCATCTCTCCAGCCCTGTTTGTTTTTTCTTTTTCTTTCTTTTTTTTTTTTTTTTTTTTCCGGAGCTGGGGACCGAACCCAGGGCCTTGCTAGGGCCTTGCTCCTGCTAGGCAAGCGCTCTACCACTGAGCTAAATCCCCAACCCCCCTGTTTGTTTTTTAAGATAAGGTTTCATGCAGCCCAGGCTGGCTGCAAGCTCCTCATTTAGCCCAGGATGACCCTGACCTTCCTAACACACTCCACCTGTAGCTAGCGTTCCCATTAGCAGTGTCCCTGACGTCAGTATCTGTCTGCCAAGGCTGTGAAGTGCCCATGAGCATTTATGTTTGCAGGGTTTGGGGATGGAGCCTGGGGCACTGTTCTTGCCAGGGAAGTATTCTACCGTTAAACTAACCTTCAGTTTGACACATTTAAAAAAAAAACAAAAAATTATCATGTAGCGTGGGTTGGCTTAGAATTTGACATCTTCCTACCTTGGCCTCTTATGTGCTGGGCCCTCAGGCATGCACCAGCAATCCTGGCTGTTTATACTTTTTGCCTCCCCAAGACAAGGTTTCTTTATGTAGCCCCTGGTTGTCCTGGAACTTACTCTGTAGACAAGGCTGACCTTGAACTCAGAGACCCACCTACCTCTGTCTCCCAAGTGCTGGTATTAAAGGCATACACCACTACTGCCTGGCTTTGTTCATGCATTTTCATGGAAATACTTGAGGATTTTGGTTGTAGTTTCCTATTTCTTTTGGTACTCAGCTTGATTTAAGTGGATCTGATGAATTACAAGGTTTGTCTCTTATGTTTTTAGACAGGATCTCTCACTGAATTTAGGGCCTACCAACTGAGCTAGACTGCCTGGTCAGGAAGCCCCAGGAATCCTCTCATTTCCCCAGTGCTGGACTATAATCCCAGTGTGTTGGTGTGCTCAGCTTTCTCATGGATGCTAGGGATTTTGTTGTTTGGTTTTGTGTGTACGCACACATGCACATACTCCCTCAGACCCTGGATGGTTGAGTCACCAGACATGGTAGGTACTAGGAACTGAACATGGAGGCCCTGTAAGAAGAGCAAACACTGTAAACCACTGCGCCATCTCTCCAGCCTTGGCTACTTGGGTCTGACTGCACCATCTCCCTGCCCTGATTCTTGCTGTTTTCATCAGTATATGAACAAATGGACAAGTAACAACTCATACCAAGTTACTGTGATGTAAGAGCTCTTGCTACACATGCATCTCAGTCCCAAGTGAGCAGAGGAGCTATCCCTGGGGTGACATTCTTAGAGGACTGCGTGTCAGAGGGCTTGTTCATTTAGTCTGGTATTTGCGTGGCAAGTTACTCTGCAGCAAGTGATCTGTACCGTAGTTACTACAGCACTGGGTCAGAAGGCAGATGACCTTGGCCTGGGAGTGACTTTGAATAAGGCTCTTCCCTCTGTGCTTGTCTCCTTTCCCATCACAGAAGCTTCTAGATGGTAGGGACCTGATGACAGCCTCACGTGTGAGTATGGGGACTTGGTCAGTGTAAGGGGGGAGAGGAATGGTTAAGCCAATTGGGGGTCAGAGCTGACTGAGGCCTTACCAGTCACCATTCTGACCATTCCTGCCAACAGAAGGCTGCAGCTAGTCAAGACGATGTTGGTCATCTTACAAGGGTTACCTACTAAGCTCTCTGCTCAATCAAGCTAAAAGCCACTCCTGCGTCCACACCTGACCCAACCCTTCTGTTAGATTTTGATCCCAAAGCTGAGCTAAAGCCACTTTGAATACTGGGACTAAGGGAACCTGAACAGGTCGAATGGTTTTTTGGAAAGGAGGGTGCTACAAATCAGAAACATGCACTGCCACCCCTTCCCAAGTCACAAAACCCAGCGACATCACAGCTGCTGTTTGCTTTGAGGCCAAGGGCAGTTCTGAATCCCAAACAAGGTACTGCTAATTTTAGATAATTTGCAGACTTTCTAGGCATTCTTAAAATGGTCAAATTGGCTTTTCCCCAGTAAGTATAGGTGACACACAGGCTGACTGGATTATGAGGTTGAATACACTTCCCTTCCTCCAGATGCCAAGTCCTTCCAACTCTGAACTCAGGGACCCCAGTCTTTTGATGAGAAAGAAGGGTCAGGAAACCTAGTGCTGGGATCCCAAGCCTGGGCCACACCTTGCTTTGAGTTCTGATGACAGGCAGTGGATCTGGTGGCAAGTGATTCTATTGAAAACCAATTCTGGATACCCAGGGCAGGCTGATTTAAACCACTGCTCCCAGCCCAGGGAGCAAATCAGAGCCAGATTTCCCTGGGGCTCTGGTGGAACAGACTGCAAAACTCAGCTTTCAATGGGATAGCTTTGTTCCCTCCACCTAAGCAGTTCTGGGACCTCACTATCTGAGGACCATTGTCCCTTTTTTAGGAAATAGGAACAGGTTCAAGTCTTGCCTTTCTGGGATGTGGCTAGATAGTCCTCCACTTTGAGTACTTTTGATCCTTCCAGTATCCAAACTAAAATTGAACATGATGTATAGCCTGCCTTTCTGTTTTGTTGGCTTTCCCACTTGTGAGCTCCTTGGGGATCTGAACAGCATCTGGGAGGTTCTTTTGCTATCTTAGATGTACTATAAACATACTGAAAAATGGCTGGGTGTGTTTTCTCACAAAGATGGCCACTGAGGTTTTGGGGGTACCTACTGACATGAAGCCTCAAAGTTCCAAAGGACCAGAGACTATGACCTTAGATGTAAGCTAGACAGAGCTTGAAGGGCGTACGTGTATGTAAGATAACGGAACTGTGTCAGGCGAACTGCAGATGCAGACCCTACACGCATCTCTTCCACTCCACCAAATGCAACTTAAGAACCTGATTCCTAACAGTGCCCCATGCGGCATGCAGGTGGCAGCAGCACATCATACTGCAACGTATGGCCCGTGACACCTAGCATACACACGCCAGGAAGCTTCTTAGAAATCTGAGCTCCTGTTTCCAGACTTCCAAAAAGTTGGCAAGGTCAGTCTCCTATCTGACAAGCCCTCCACATCCAAAATCCATGAAATCTCCTGCAACCCTGGCCTAAGGAAATGCTCAATCCAGAAAGGGGTGGGTGGGGGAGGTAAGTCCTCCAGACTCCGGCCTCATCAGGTCCACAGCTGCCTGAGAGGAGTGAATGCTGACTGCAGGGAGAGAAAAAGGCTCAGAGACCCAGGAAGGAAGGTGTGTAGCTTCCTCCTCCTTTATTGGACACTTGGTAGATGACACATAGATCTACACTGTTAAATAATTATTAAAATACCGACCAGGACTAGGCCCTGGCCCAGAGCTCCAAACCAGAAGCAATAAAGAACGGGGGTGATGGGCTGGTGGTATTTCTCCAACATCACCGAAACCCATAATGAGGCTCTTGAATCCTTCCAGGGCCAGAGCAGGGCTTGGGCCCTGGGGTTAACCCAGGCACCCCTGGCTGCATCTTTCAGGGCAAGGTCACCAGCAAGGGTCTGGAGGGAACAGCCAGCCGAGTCCAGACAGACAGACCCAAATGGAAGGAGGGTAGGAAATGGACAGGCGCTGTCCAGCTGGAGATAGGATGCAGCGAAGGCAGGCTGAGGGGAGAGGCTGGGGGCAGCATTGCGGCAGTGCGGGAGTGCGGCCCCAGGGTCCTGTCCTGAGTGGCTGGTCAGGTGTCAGCTGGCAGTCTCCAGGTGGCATTCCTGACCCAAGCCTAGCTGAGGGCTCACACGTTGTGGGTCCTCTTGGTGAGCTGGGGCTCCTCATCCACCAGCTTGGACTTGAGGTGCTCCTTGTAGGCTAGGATGTCTCCAGGCCACTTGGTGATTGTCTGCTTCTCACAGACCCAAATCTCCTGTGCAACCTGGAAGTAGATGCTGGGCTGATCTGCCCAGTCCCTGGCACCCTCCCCACTGCCAGTACTGGGCTTCCCAAAAGCAACCACTACTCTTGAGGTCCCAACCAAACTACATGCAGCTTACTCCACCACCAAACAGGCTCTTTGGAGCCTCTGATTCTAATCTCTTCTGATTCTAACTGAATCTCAGTTCTAAGGTAGATCCTTCCTGCTGTGCCTCCCTCTGCTTTCAGGTCCCAGCAGGCTCCTGGCTACTCAGAGGTTCCATGACCCACTGGTTTCTCTACCCTAGCTTCTTAAGAGGCACAGAAAGGCTGGTAACCTTTCCTCCTCCTAACCCGAATCCTTCTCACTACAACACTCAGTTTTGGGCTGGAGAATCTCCAGAGATTAGTAAGAAGGAGACTTTCTCATTTGGGTCATCGATACCAAGTTAACCACTATCCTGAGTCATGAGAGCTGGCCATATGGCCCCGAGACCCTTCTCTGAACTTAGCGGATGTTGTTATGCCCTCCCTGCAGCACGGCTGTGCCCCAGGCCACACTCACCTGCTGGATGAGTCTGAAGTCATGGCTGACGAGCATCATGCCACCCTCGAACTCATTGATGGCATCTGCCAGAGCATCAATGGTCTCGATGTCCAGGTGATTGGTAGGCTCGTCCAGAAAG
Source organism: Rattus norvegicus (assembly GCF_021556685.1). Lineage (NCBI taxonomy): Eukaryota > Metazoa > Chordata > Mammalia > Rodentia > Muridae > Rattus > Rattus norvegicus. Next base: position 11,479,278 of record NC_141537.1, on the reverse strand, counting down.
AGCATGTGCGGATTCTGCCAGGCCAGCCAGGCCAGACACACTCGGCACTTCTGCCCATCTGACAGGTTCCGGATTGGGCTCACCTAGAGGAGCCATGACAACGTAAGGACCCGATGCTGGCATTACAGGTGCTGCACAGCGGGGACTCCCTCCTTCCTGGCTCTTGTTACCATTACTGCCTTTGTTGTTGTTTTGTTCTTTTTTGGGGGGGGAGGGGGCAAGACATGAGCTTAGGATGACCTAGGATCACAAGGCAAGACAGCGGCCAGGCCATTAGTCCTGAGATCTGACACGGAACACCTGGAAGCATGAACACGCATCTCACTCTTAGAACATAAGTCCACATGCAATGACATGATTTCATGTCTGTTTTCTAGGTGGCAATTCCCTTCGCTCCCTCAAGCACTCTGGCTCAAGAGCCTCTCAGAGTTCCTTTCACTGATCTTACCCACAACCCCATAGTGCATGGCACCACAGAGGAAGGGTGGAGGAGACTCAGGATCACCTCCAAACCTACGAGTGAAGACAGCATAGCCGCTGAGCCATCCTGGGTCCTTCCCGCCCTCCTCTCACCTGCTGTTTCCCAGTGAGGCCATATCTCCCAATGATCTTCCTCATTTCCTCCTTCTCCTTGATCTCTGGGTAGCACTTCATCATGTACTCCAAAGGGGAAAGGTCCAGGTCCAGCTGCTCCTGTAAGTGCTGCAGAGAAAGCAAGACCACATTTGAGGGAACCTCCTCCAAAAGGATGCCACCTGGTGTGACGGGGGTCTACCCTAAGAGAGGCCCGCCCTAGGAGCCTTCCCAGACACTTGCTCAGGATACAAGACACAGGGAGGAGTTATGTTCCCAGAGGAGAGGTTTGGATAGATGTGTCCCCTTCTTCCACCCTGACCCCCAACCTTGACCCCCAAGTCTGTACCTGATGGTAACGCCCTATCTTGACATGAGAATGCTTCCGGATCATTCCATCTGTAGGCAGAAGCTAGGGAAGAGTATTAAGTAAAACTGGGGGGAAGAAAATCCCTGACAGAAGCAAACACATGTATATTGAACAGGGCTCGAACAACCCCCTAATTGGTCTCCTGCACTAGCTAACACACAGACTACCTTCTAGGCACTCTGAAGTGTTAGGGGGCTGTGCAGAGATCAGTGGATAAAGGCACTGGCTTCTAAGCTTGACAATCTGAGTTGATCTGGAACCCACTGGTGAGAACCGACTCCCACATGAATATATAATGAACCAAATGTAAAGTATATACAGCCCACTAAGTGGACAAGAAAGGTCCACTGTACAAAACATTAATGAAGCACATGATGTAGCTACAACACACATTTTCTCAAAAGAAACTCCACTGGATAGGCTGTCTTTATAGCCTGACGTAAGCACTGTTGTATGCATGCATTCGCATGCACTCTCAGTCATACAGATTCCGCCCCACCCACCGTCTCACAGGAAGACATCCCTGGCCTCAGCCCCACCCCAGGCTCTTCAGGTGGCTCACTCAACCACCAAGACACTCACTCATACACCAATAGGAAGCCATGACATGCCACCTTAGCACCATACCTCTCCAGTTAGCAGCTTCAACAGAGTGGACTTCCCTGCTCCGTTGGGCCCTACCAGAGCCACTCGTGTGTCAAGGTCAATGCCAAATTCTAGATTATTGTAGATGCAAGGCTGAGGTGGGTAAAGAGAGAGGGACAAAGTTGAATTAATGCCTGGTGTGCCAACCCCATAGGTGGGAAGAACGGACAGGGTACTACTGCCAAAGCTGACTGCAACCCACTGCTTCTGCCTGCTAAACCTGGCTAACAACTGCTCCCCGGCAAAGTCCGCAGATGCAGTCAGCAACAACAGGAGAGGTTCCCACTGCTCAGCTGCCCATGCAAAGTGCACCGGCCTAGCTACACAGAGAGCACTGTACTCACCCCGTCTTTTGTATACTTGAAGCTCACGTTCTGCACCATAATGACAGGTGGTGGGATCTTACCACACGGTGGGAAATAAAATGATAGCGTCTAGAGGAGGAGGCATTTTCAGTCAGGGCTGTCTTAAACTCATGCTCCAGTTACCTAACCACAGTGGTCACACCTCACCTTGTCACTCACAACCCTTTCTGTCAGTCCGGATGCCATCATTTTCTGTAGTGTTTTCTCTTTGCTTTGAGCCTGCCGGGCCAGCTTGGCACTGCCATGGCCAAACCTGGCAATGTAGTTCTGCAAGAGACCGGAAGGAGGATTGGAGTGAGTGCAAGACACAGGAAGGCCTTGAATTATTTGCAGTGGACCAGGAGGGAACTTGAAGTGTGCACGGGAAACAGGAAGTAGCAACTCAACCCTAGAATAAGAATGACCCACATCTTCCCAGTTCCTCCAGTTCCCTTTGCATCCCAATCCAGGAGGAGAGGAGCAGTGTAGCCTCCCTACCTTCATGTGTGCTATCTGGTCCTGCTCCCAGTGAAACCTCTTCATCTGGTTCTCTTCCAGCTCCAGCCGTGTCTTCACATACTGATCATAATTACCCTGTGGGGAAATGCCCCAGGCAAGATGGCAGCTTTACCCAGGGCTCACTGGGCTCTCACTCAGGTTAGAGGGCGGGGCATCATTCACTGGCTGAGCTCTAAGGCTGAGCAGTAGACAGGAACTTTATTACAGTAGCACATGCTAACAGAACCTGCTATTTATTCTTGCAGGGCTGAGGGTGGAACTCAGGGCATGGCTCAAATGGCTCCTGTCAGGGAAGGGTGTGGCACTAAGCCATGCTACAGCCCAACTGCAAATGTATGGGTATACATTCTCAAGTCCATGACTCCTGCTCAGCCAGGCTAAGCCAGGTTCTATGGCAGAGCCAAAGATTAAGGGGAAGAACCCAGCACCATCAGAAGCCCTGAGCACAGCTGACACCATGAAGCTCAGGCTCTTGGCCATCTCTGACTACTCACTCACACCAGTGCTGAACCACATATGGGTAAGGGTTATCCCCCACAAGAGAAAACAAACCAACTGGACGCAGACCATGCCTTGGATTGCCATGGTTTCTACCTGAGCCAGACAAAGCTCAAGATTCAAGCTAGCCATTCATTAAAAAGACCAAGCCAGGGGCTGGAGAGATGGCTCAGCGGTTAAGAGCACTGACTGCTCTTCCAGAGCTGAGTTCGATTCCCAGCAACCACATGGTGGCTCACAACCATCTGTCATGGAATCCAATGCCGTCTTCTGGTGTGTCTGAAGACAGCTACGGTGTACTCACATACATAAAGTAAATAAATCTATAAAAAAAAAAAAAAAAGACCAAGCCAACAAGCTGCAGGACATCCATACAGGGATCATACCATATAGGCATGCTAAGGGGGAAGAGTACCAATTTAAAAGTAACCCGAAGAATAGAATGATCATTAAGGATTATAGAAGAGGGGCTGGAGATAGGTCAGTGGTTAAGAGCACTTCCAAAGGACCTGCGTTCAATTCCCAGCAACCACATGGTAGCCCATGGGACCTGACATCCTCTTCTTGCCTTCACAGGCACTGGGATGCATAAAGACTCATATATGCAATGAATACATAAAATACACATTAAAGAACAAAAGCCCCAAACAGAGTCTGCAAATATGTCGGGAGGCAATATTAGAGACTACTACTGCTCCCTAGGAAGAGGTCTATGTTTCCCTTTCCCTGTTAGAGACTGATGCTCACTGTGGAATCCAGGTTGACATGACCCTTATCCATCAGCCAACATAGTGCTGGGGTCATGTAGATGCCGCCACAACTACTTTTCATTAACATTCTTATTGCAATTCTCTCATCTAGTGATGTGTTTTTCATTTGATCCCAGCATCCACAGCAGGTGCTCAGAACTGCCTCTAACTCCAGCTCTGGATGATCAACAGCCTGTTCTGGCCTGAGCAGGCATCTGTACTCACATGCTCAAACCCACACACAGGGACACATTATTAACAATAGCAATAAAACCAACTATTTTCTAAGACAAAAGAGACAAAGCACAACAGTGAGGCTGTTAAGATACTAACTTATTTTCTTGTGCACCAAACTGTTACAACAACAATGAAGGCAGCAAAGCGCGAGCGCGCACGAACGCGCGCGCACACACACACACACACACACACACACACACACACACACACACACACACACAAAGCAGCTGCCAACTGTGGCCTATGGGCAGAAAGAAGCAAAGGTTTTGGGACTAAAATATACTGGGTTGACATTCTTTAAAGGGTTATTTTACTTTTTAATAACAAATTCAAATATTTAGCGAGCCCAGAGACCAAGGCCCACTCACCGTGTAGTACTTCAGTTTCTTGTTGTGCATGTGGATGATATTGGTGCAGACCCCATTCAGGAAGTCCTGGGAATGGGACACAAGGACCAGGATACGCTTGAAACTGTGAAGCCAAAGAGCCAGTCAGGAAGGTCTCAAGTCAGAGTTGGTCACAAAAGGCTACATGGCGAGACCCTCCTGGCCCTCACTCTCCCACCCTTAGTAAATCTGAGTGCCCCTGAAGCTTCTGCAGCCAGCAGGGACACAGGCAATGCTGCATTCCCTCAGTAAGGGGGCTCCTGAGCCTTTCAGTTCCAAGACAGCCCAAGGCAATGGAGTGGGATGGGCATAGTAGTGATGCCAACAGTCTGTCTATACAGGTATTTAAAAAAGGTATCCAGAACCGTGCATGGGGTCAACCCAAACAGACTCAAGAAGAGGAACAGAAGTTCTTTTTAAAGATAGCGCTAAGGCAGCTCCTGTTCCCTTCTAAAGTCGAGACAGTATTTACTATTATTTTTCTTTATCACACCATGAATTTAAGCATTAGACTCACTACATGATCCATGTACACATGTATGCACATGCACACACAGGATTAAAACATTTTCTTTAGTGAGGATGCTGTTTTTTGGACACAGGAAAAACAAAAGGCTCATATATTTCAGATTTAAAAAACAATCCTAAAAAAACAAACCCTCACTCCAGTGAAAGAGCAAGGACCAGTCTGAGTACACTGGCACTGGCTGCATCTGGCTCGTCTCTGGCCTCCCTTCACACACTCATCAGGGCAGCTTCTGAGCACCTAATTCCACTGTACTCTGCTCCTAACGCCCTGGGACGGCAGCCCCCAGCCCCATCTCTTACGTCTTGAGTTCCTCTTCCAGCCACACGCAAGCATCCAGGTCCAGGTGGTTGGTAGGCTCGTCCAGCAGCAGCATGAAGGGCCGAATGAAGAGGGCTCTGAAGGATGCAAAAGGAAACAGAGGCATCGTAAATGCTGTCTCACTGCTGCTCAGGTCTGAACTGAATTCTTAAGCCAATCTGTTTTCTACTTCAGAGGAAGGAAGGACTCCAGAGTTCAGGACTGAAAGAAAGGTAGAAAGTGAGTTACAGGAATTCGGACGGTAGGCAAGGCTGAGAAGACCTTTTGCACCTGAGGGCTGTGATGGCAGCTGGCAAGCATCAGAGGCACGAGAGGAAACAAGTTACTAAGGCAACAAGCAGGTTAGATTACTTGGTGGGGGTGACAGACCCCAGCAACTGGCCAAAGAATGTCCTCTTCTTACACTGGTAAAACAACAGACAGGCTGAAGCCCTGGCTTCCAGACCGCAGTCACCAGTCTTGGGGAACTTGGTCAGAGTACTTCTGAACATCACATTCCAGCCTGCACTGAGAGAACTTTTAAGCCAGTCAGTGCAACTTCTGGTGAGCAAGTGGAGTCACCACACTCATGATCTAAGACACAGAGGCTACTCTCAGGGGTCATGGGGCAGCCTTGCCAACTTGCTTCCAAGGAGCAGGCTTGAATAGTGTGGACTCCCCACAGAGAGGCAGTAAGAGGGGGGGAGTAAATGCATCTGAATGTTGGTCTTCGGTAAGGTAAGGGGAGCAGGATTAGGAAGTCATCAGGATAGAGCCCAAGGAGGACACACTCATGGCTTTGTAAGGAGAGACAAGAAGACAGACACAGGAACTTCCTTATCTCTCACCACATGAAGCCCACACTAAGCTACATTACACTTCAGGACCTACTACATCAGCTGGGCTCCCCCGACCCTGTTCCTCTAGTCATAAACAATAATTCGTCTTTTTGTTTACATACAGTGCGCAGCCTGAGATACTCCACTACTGTAAGAGAAAACACATACACCTCAGCACCCTGGAGAGGGCACTGGCACAGTGCTGGACTTCAAACTCACTTTAACCCCAAGTTTACAGGGGTTAAAAAGGGCAGGTAGCACCAATGCTGTCTAACATTATACTATCATAAAAATTAGGACAGAAGCACAAAAGGAAGGAAGGGGTCAAGGTGAAAACAGACACATATCTACCATTTTATTCAGGTCTGCTCAGAGTATTACTGGACCATGTGCTGAGAACCAGACTGAGAATGGAAGTATTCTTTTTTTTTTAAAGATGTATTTATTATATATAAATAAATTGTAGCTGTCTTCAGACACATCAGAAGAGGTCATCAGATCTCATTACAGATGGTTGTGAATCACCATGTGGTTGCTGGGATTTGAACCCAGGACCTCAGGAAGAGCAGTCAGTGCTCTAAACCACTGAGATCTCTCCAGCCTTTTTTTTCCCCTTAAAGATTTATTTTATTTTTTATTTTATTTTATTTTTTTTTTTGGTTCTTTTTTTCGGAGCTGGGGACTGAACCCAGGGCCTTGCGCTTCCTAGGCAAGCGCTCTACCACTGAGCTAAATCCCCAACCCCAAGATTTATTTTAACTACAGAGTTCTGCCTGCATGTATGCCTGCAGGCCAGAAGAGGGCATCAGATCTCACTACATATGGTCGTGAGCCACTGTGTGGTTGCTGGGAATTGAACTCAGGACCTCTGGAAGAGCAGTCTTTTTTTCTTTTCTTTTCTTTTTTTCGAAGCTGGGGACCGAACCCAGGGCCTTGAGCAAGCGCTCTACCACTGAGCTAAATCCCCAACCCCGGAAGAGCAGTCTTAACCTCTGAGCCGTCTCTCTAGCCCGCATGGAAGTATTCTTAAGTACTTTAGCCAGGACACTGAGTCCAGGCCACACATCAATCCACATTACATCTCTAATGGCTATCTCATCTGACACACACTGAACACCATCCCTGTTCTACATCCCTACTGGAGTGAATAATATTCCCCTCTGAGAGACAGGAGCTCCAAGGGAGGATGGAAGAGAGGGGAAACTCACCTAGCAAGAGCAACTCTCATCCGCCAGCCACCACTGAAGTCTTTCAGCTTCTTGCGCTGCATGGCAGGTGTGAAACCCAATCCGTGTAAGATCCTTGAGGCCCTCATCTCAGCTTTGTCAGCATCCAGCTCTTCCAACCGTTCATAGAGTTCCATGAGCTTCTCACACTCCGCTGTGGGCAGCACGTGACTGTGAGCTCCCTGAGGGTCCTAGAAGAAAGCCCAGCCCAGCCCAGCCCAGCCCTGGGTGTGAGCCATACCATCCTCATGAGCCAAGCGCTCAGCCTCTCTCTCCAGCATGGCCCGCTCTGTGTCCACCTCCATCACACACTGCAAGGGTGTCTTATCGCTAGGGGGCATCTCCCGAGTCAGATGGTAGATGTCGATGTGCTCAGGGATGGGTACTTCACGTTTTCCAACGGCAGAGAGCAGCATGGACTTTCCTGAGAGGGCGACAGAAGACACTCAGCCATTTCTCTGCCATTATTTTGCACCTGTCCCTAACAAGCAAACCAGGATCCCCCTTCTGCAAATCACCCGCTCTCAGGATCTCCTTTCCAATTTCCCTTCAAGTCTAACCTTACTGTGCCTGTGAGATCTGTTCACTTATAAAGGCTTCACACCACTACTCCTCACCCTCACTCCCACCAACCTCTCCAGCACCTTCTATCAAAAAACTACTCCCATGGCACATGCTACACACAGCTCTGTGTTATGAGCCCCTTGTCCCAGGCATGTCTGGCCCTCCAGTCAGTTTCTTGCTTTGTTAGTGCTAAATACATACTGAGTGACAGACAAACCAAGAAAGAGAAACCTCCTCCACTGGACCCCCAAGGGCCTCACCAATTCCATTTAAGCCAATGAGGCCGTAGCGCCGGCCTGAGTTTAATTCCAGTTTGGTGTCGCTGAGCAGCTCTTGACCATGAAAGGTGAGTGAGAGGTTGATGATATGGACGTCAGTACTGTTGGGGTGAGAAGCCAGGACACCGGTGACAGCTCGAGCAGCAGCTTTCTTCATCTCAAAGTCCTCCAGCTCCTTGGTCAGCAAATCCACTTCTGGGGCAAATGTGGAATTTGGGAAGGGTCAGTCCTGCAGACTCAGATCTGGGACCAATAGGCAGATCCCACAGGACCTGAGTTCAGGTCATGTGAAACAGACTTAAGAGTTCCGCAGGCTTTATACACAGTGCTTATGGCACAGACTTGCTCAACACCTTGCTTTCACAGACAAGCTTTCCTCGAGAGCCCTTTTGATTCTAAGCTCTCTCACCCTCCCACTTCCTTGCCCTCCCATTGTTTCCTCCTTCACCATCTTCCACAGCTCTGGCCATGGATAAAGCTTCCCCACAGCCTAACCTGATCACACTAGCTGCCTTCCAGAATTTTATTTTAGAGACAGTTCCTACCACTTGACTCTATCAGTCATTTTCAAACTCTAGTTGCTACACTACTATTCCCATTATTAACACTGTATTTCTTCAAAATATTTAATGTATCTGTGGTGATGGTCACACAGAAACACATACACCCCAAACACAGTCCCTCAAATCAGAATAAACAACTGCAAAGACTAAAAGTAGACAGAAGTAACACTGCAGAAGGACATGGGGGACAACAAATGGAAACACAAGCCACAAGCTGACACAAGAACTTAATGTGTAAAAGGACAACAACTGGTAAGATTCAAAGGACACTGAGCAGCCTACATGCACCAGAAGACCGTGCAGTTCTCCTGGGCAGTGAAGACAGGCGTTAGGCTGGGATGCTCATTAGCACATGCTGTAATGTCTCCCCATGTCACAGTTAACATGAGCTGCTAACTTCACATAAACCTGTCAAGAGGGCCCTCAACTGAAGAGCTCCCCCATCAGGCCAGCCGGTGGCCATGGCTATGAGGCCTTCTCTCTTTTTTTTTTTTTTAAAGATTTATTTATTTATTATATGTAAGTACACTGTAGCTGTCTTCAGACACACCAGAAGAGGGCATCAGATCTCTTTACAGATGGTTGTGAGCCACCATGTGGTTGCTGGGAATTGAACTCAGGACCTCAGGACCTCTGGAAGAGCAGTTGGGTGCTCTTAACCGCTGAGCCATCTCTCCAGCCCTATGAGGCCTTCTCTTAGTAGCTAATTAAAATGTACAGGGTTGGGGCTGGGGATTTAGCTCAGTGGTAGAGTGCTTACCTAGGAAGCGCAAGGCCCTGGGTTCGGTCCCCAGCTCCGAAAAAAAAGAACCAAAAAAAAAAAAAAAAAAAAAAAAAAAATGTACAGGGTCCAATCCAGTGTAGGCAGTGCAGTCTCTAGCAGAGTGGGTCTGTGCTACATAAGAAAGCTAGCTGATGCCTGGTGTGGTAACCCATGCCTTTAATCCCAGCACTCTGGAGGAAGGAGTAAGGAAGATCTCTGAGTTTGAGGCCGGCCTAGTCTACAAAGCAAGTTCCAGGGCCAGGGCCAGAGAAACTCTGTCTTGAAAAACAAAACAAAATAAAACAAAAGTCCTTGCCTTACTTCCCTCAAAGATGAACTTGGGACTATGAAAAGAAATGAACTTTTTCCTCTTAAGTTAATTTTGGTCAGAGTGTTCTGTCATGGCAACAGAGAAAGGGAACTAGAAAATAAATTTTTTGAGAGCAAACTATGTTTCTAGTGTGAAGTGAGTAGCATTATCTAGTACGGGGAAAATGCTACAATAAATCCCCCAAACCTAAGTAACAAAACCCACAACTAAATTATCAGAAAAATTACATAAAGGTATGCAATAATCTGTAACTCACTGCTTGTTGGTATAATCACTATCCCTGTGACATTAAAAGTACCATATGAGCCAGGAGTGGTGGCTCACACCTTTAATCCCTGCAGCCAGGGCTACACAGAGAAACCCTGCTGTTTGCAAATGCCTGCCTCACAAAAAAAGAGTAGCATATGGTAAAGCCTGACATACTCACCACCACAGGTAGGAAGAGAAACAGGAAATAGTAGAAGTTGCCTTCTTTTATTGTCTACTGCAGCACCAAGGTAGATCAAAAACTCCAATCTGTTTGCCACTTGAGTTCAGTTTCCTTGGTCAGTAACAAGTTTTAACTCCGTGGGTGTGGGTGCTAGTAATGTTTCATGGCATATAAAGACATGTGTCTGTGGGTGCTTTACTTTGTCTTTTTAAAAAAGAAGCAGCAGCAGCTGCCCAGCCTGGCCTCAAACCCTCCATCTTTTCACCTTAGCCTCCTGAGCGCTGGGATTAAAGGCCTATGCATCTGCATCCAGATTCTGATTTTGGCTGAGACAACCAGCTCAGGAAATTCACGCAACCCACCTCCATCACCTGTGGTCTCTCTGCCATTGGTCTCATTTTTCTCCTCTGCCACCTGAGGTTCTGTGACAGCATCTCCATTTTCTTCATGTCCCTTCCTGGGCCGCTGTCGAGCTTTGGCGGCTTCCTTCTTTTTGGCTGCCTTCTTCTTAGCCAGGTCGGAAGGCATGATGATGAGCCACAGGGGTAGTTACTGTTCTTTCAGGAGTCTGAAGAAAAGCAAACAGATACTCCAAAATTCTAAACTTGCCGGTAAGAATGTCTGAGCCGGATCCCATCCCTCCTTGGAATTTTCCTATTAAGCCTCGAGTGCCCAACTCTTGTCCCCGCCAACTTTCTCAGGGTTCTCACACTCTCTCGACCGCTCCTCCAGCCTCATCTCCTCCCTTGGGGCTCGCGCGCCAATCGCCGCCGCCGGCTTCACTTGGATGCGCTCTTCCCCCAGGGCCTTTAGAGAGGGACCGCTCTGCCCCTCGTCTCCAGTTTCCGAACTTGGCGCTCGCGCACCTCTGCCAGCCGCCTCCTTTTCGGTTCTTCGCCAGGAGTTCGTCCCGGACCTCCCTTCCGCCCCTCTCCTCCACCCTACCGACTGCGGCGTGGTTTCTCTCTGGGAACCACGAGTCCTCCCCGGCGGGTCCCTAAGGGTCTCCGCGCTCGCTGCCCCTAACCTCCCCCACACCCCGTTCGCCGGCGTCTCGGCCTGGGCCAGTTCTTTTCCCTTTCGGTCCTTTTCATCCCGACCCAGAGCTCCCTTCTGCTTCTCCTCCCGCTTCCTGCTCACGGGTCCGCACTCTCCTCCCCTCCGGCGCCCCTTCCCCCTCAACTCACGGGGCCTCGCCGCTCGGCCTCTGTCGCAACAGAGCTGCTCCTTGAGCTCCTCCGCGTGCGGCCGGCTCCCCAGCCAATCACAGCCCCGGGCGGCCCTTGGCGCGCTGCCGCGAGGGTTTCTGGAAAATGTAGTTCTCGAATCGTAAGAACTTAGGGCGGGACTCTCTTCCAGAACTACCACGAATCCCAGGTGTTGCGCAGTTCTCGTGACGTCATCAGAACGCGCGAGGATTCGGGTTGGGGGAGGATTAGAGTCCAAGAGTCCCGTCCTACCAAGCGGGTTTGAAGAGCTGAAAACTGCAAATCCCAGATTGCTCTTTGGAGAGGTGGGCTGGTCGTCCAGACGGTACCCCACCCCTAGCCGATAAATTAACCAGGCTGCTATACTGGTTTAACCAGCAGAGAGTACGACTAAGCTTCCCATCCTGCGGTGTAAGAATTCCGGTCCAAACAATGGGAGAGAAGGAGGAGGGAAAAGAAGAATGAGGTGCTGCTAGCCAAAGGTGGCTCTGAAAGTTAGGTAACCCTTTGCAGACCAAGCAACGGAGCTCTGTGTTCGAGAAAGGTGTCCTAGTTTCATGGAACCAAAATTGCAGAGCCTAGTCTATCGCTAACCAAACTTTTTGAAATTGCCAGACGTTCTGAACCTTAGTATCTTAGACAAGAGTTTCTGGGTTCCAACAGAGCCATTCGAGTGTGATGGAAAAAAATCTAAAGTAAAAGGACCCTTTTTTTGAATTTAGCTCTATGGACACTTAGCTATGACTTGTTTCATTTCCTTTGAGACAAGTCAAAAATCTATAACAGACTTAGTGTTAGGTCCATTATTAACTAGATCTGTAGCCTCAAAATCAAGGCAACTCTTTACGACCCTTGTTACCTGTCCAGGGTCCTGTGCACTGGTGCCTTATTATTGATGACACTGTAGGAAGCAAACTTAGTGCCCCTGAGTGCACTCTCAGTAAGTGAGCTCCTTTCCCTCTAAGGTCGCCATGTTCTCAAGCTAAATAGAAATTAGGCGTGAAGATCATTGAGGATGGACATCACAAGCAGCTTCAGAGACTGCCTCTTGAAGGCAGTGTGTCTTTGGTAGCACACTCATTTTAAGAAAGAAGAAAAGGGACTGGAGAGATGGCTCAGAGGTTAAGAGCACTGACTTCTCTTCGAGAGGTCCTGAGTTCCCAGCAACCACATGGTGGCTCACAACAGTCTGTAATCTGTAATGGAATCTGATGCCCTCCTCTGGTAGTCTGAAGGCAGCTGCAGTGTACTCATATATTAAATAAATGAAAAGAAAAGGGAGGATGAAGGGAGGCTTTGTGTACACACACACTTAAAAAAAAAAAAAAGAAATCCAAATGGGCCTGTCAATCTCTTGGACAGGAAATGCTGCTGCTAAGGAAGCTGTCTGTTCCAGAAACTGAGAAGTATAAACCCATCCAGCCATTGTCCACTCCTACCCAATGAGAAACTTTTTCTTGGTTCATTGTCCACCCCTGCCTTTGAGGATGTCCTCTTTTTACTCTAAACTTTAAACTCTGTCTTCACAACTTGATGTCTCATTGGAATTGACTCAACAGAGTTGGTAATGACTGCAAAGCCTAGGGGTCGTCAGGGTAAGATCCCTCTAAGACTCAAAACACTGATTTCACCTCTCCCCCAGCCCCCCATAATAGAAATAGTTCTCCTTGATTGTCTGCTTAGAGTTCAAAGGTCAGTCATTTAAATACCACTGACCATGTTCCTAGAATAACCTCCACCAGTTCAGTAGTACTATGGTATTTCGCACAATTGAAATGAGCATGCACAGGTTACAAAATAGCAAGGAACTTTATTCAAAAGCCAAGTAATATCATGGATCAGCAATGCAGTCAGTCTTGACCACAGGGCACATGGATAAGAGTGCACTCGAGGGTCCTGATTATTGCCTGGTGCTTCATTTCATGAAGTCTAAGGGAAAGAGAGGCGGCTTACTAAGGAATGGAATAGGAGTGGTTCTCTGTTGTAACAGACAGATTTGAGTTATATAAGCTTTCGCTCACTACATGTGTTCTTTCCCATGATGCATCTGATACTTAAACTTGTACTTACTCGTCTATTATCATCATTTCTACACCACATGCACATTGATGTCAGACAACAGCAACTGATTGAATTGATTCTCTCCTTCAACCAGGACCAAACTCAGGTCATCAAGCTTTATTGGCAAGAGGTTTTGTTTTGTTTTGTTTTGTTTTTTTCTTGCTAAGCTGTCTTACTAGCCCTTTAAAATTTTTAATTTGTGTGTGGTGTATTCTCACATGTATTTATGGGTATGAGCACTGATTTGTGTGGGAGCCAAAGGAGGATTTTCAGTGTCCTGTTTTGTCACCCTTTGCCTTGTTCCCTTGAGACAGGGACTCTCACTGAACCTGCAGCTAGGCTGGCAGCCAGCAAACTGCAGCAATCCTCCTGCCTCCACACCACCCTTCAAAGCACTAGGGTTACAGGCATATGCTTTTCTTTTTCTATGAGACTTCTGCATCCGATTTAATTGTGAGCAACCCCAATTATGCATAGGCATAACATGGTAATAGGGCATTCTTTCTAAAATGTCAAAGGACACAGTGCACATGCACAGTGCACTGTTGCACATGCACCAAAAACTAGTTCAGACCAGACGACCCATCTCTTGTTCTCAGGATGTGTCCCAAGACATGTTTGAATAGAAATGGGGCATTATTAAGGGGTTGCTAAGAAATATAACTTAATGCCATTGTTTAATGTTGGTATACCTAGAGACTTGTTGGAGATGGGGTTCCCAGATTTTCAACAATGTCTCTGTGCATAGTATAGGTGGGTAAGGACCCTAGGCTGCCAATTGCATTGTTAGAAGCTCGATGGTCCAAGCTAAGTGGAGTCTGAGATCTCTGAGTTATGCATGCCTGACTCGTTACTAATCAAGTTCAGTACTTAGAAACTATTCCTTGACTCCCGAGGAAGCTCTTAAGGATGAAGACTTATTAAAAAGAGCAAACACCAGCAGGACAATACTGGCACACACCTTTAATCCCAGTGCTCTTGGGACCCCATGAGTTCAAGGCCAGCCTGGTCTACAGAGCAAGTTCCAGGACTGCCAGGGCTACACAGAGATCCTGTCTCAAAACAGACAGACAGGCAGGCAGGCAGGCAGGCAGGCAGACAGACAGGCAGGGAGCTTGCACCGGCTGCCCAGAAGAGTGAGTTTTATTGTCATATCTCCACATATGTGATAACATGTCATCATTCATCTTTATTTTAATTGTCCTACATTTTAACCCCTTCAACCTTCATGCTTTTTTTTAAATCCATTTGTATGCTTTGCATCCTGCTAAGGGTTGAACTGAGGGCCCTGTTCTTGCTCCACCTATACCTACCATTGAGTTTCCATCCCATGCTTGCACACACACACACACACACACCCCACACACACAGGAGTGGGCTTAAAGTTTCAGAGTTTAATCCATTATCACCATGGTAGGAAGTGTGGCAGTGTGCAGGCAGACATGGTGCTAGAGAGAGCTGAGAGTTCTATATCCAGATCTGCAGGCAGCAGGAAGAGCTCGGGAACCACTAGGTATGACTTGAGCTTCTGAGTCCTCAAAGCCACCCCCTGGTGACACACTTCTTCCAACAGAGCACACCTAAGTCAACGAGGCTACATCTCCTAATAGGACCACTCCCTATAGAACCATGGGGGTCATTTTTATTCAAACCACGACACTAGGTACACAGATAACTCTATTCAATGGTGACTTTGGGTCCTTTAGACATATGCCCAGGAGTGGTCTACTGAGATCTGCTTTAACTTTCGAGGAACTTCCACACTGAGTTCCCGGTGCTTGGGCCACACTCTTCTGACAGAGTGAAAAGGTGCTTATCTTATGTTCCACCCTTTCTTGGAAGCATTTATTTTTGCTTTTTTTTTTCCCCCTTTTAATTCAATTTTTGAGACAGGGTTTCTCTGTTGGCTGTTCTGGAACTTGCCTTAAACTCACGGAGATTCACCTGCCGTCTCCCCGTTCGGGGATTGAAGGTGTGTGCCACCACCGCCCAGCGTTATTTCCGTTTACTGATGGTAGTTACTCTGAGTATGGTGAGATGGAATCTCAGTGTGGTTTGGTCGTCATTCCCACGCAGAAGCCGAACATCGTTTTCAGGTTTCTATTGGGCATTTGGGCCTCTTTTGAGAGTTACCTGTTGAGCTTATTTGCCTGTTGATTGATTAGCCTGTTAGTCCCTTTAATGTTTGATTATTTCAGTTCTTTTTTTTTTTTTTTCTCCCGGAGCTGGGGACCGAACCCAGGGCCTTGCGCTTCCTAGGCAAGCGCTCTACCACTGAGCTAAATCCCCAACCCCTCTCCCTTTGTCTTAACGCACTGTGATTGCCCGCGTCCGCTCTTGCCACTATTTCCTGAACTATGAAGAAAGAATCTTTGAAAAATGAACAGACCGTGACATCCAGGTGCTAAGTGCCTTAAAAGAAGTGACTGCACCATTGTGCACCATGGAGGTGGGCTGACACCTGGCACAGCACGGTTGGGCACATAACTCAAGACACACTGAATAAACCCAGCTTTCCCATTCTGAGTTCGGCCTTGGACAGAGTGCATTTCCTCTCTGGACTGATAATGATGGCAGTGCAGTACCTGCCTCCAGGATTGGTTACGAAAATTAAATTAGTTAAATTCCTAGGTTTCTGTTAACTGCATTCATTACACTACATACATATACATAACCACTCGCTCAGACCCCCAAGCCTCCTGGGAGCATTGTCTACAACATCTCTCCCCTCTCTGAGCCTTACTTAACATAGTGGTCATAAGCAGGTAAGGGATTATAAAACAATAGTATTCCTTTATTTTTATTTATTTATTTATTTATTTATTTATTTATTTATTGTATGTAAGTACACTGTAGCTGTCTTCAGACACACCAGAAGAGGGCATCATCAGATCCTGTTCCAGATGGTTGTGAGCCACCATGTGGTTGCTGGGATTTGAACTCAGGACCTCTGGAAGAGCAGTCAGTGCTCTTAACCATTGAGCCATCTCTCCAATCCCAATATTTATTTTTTGAGAATCATAATTCATTATGCAGTTTGTATCATAACATTCAATTTCCCCTGCAGATTCTGAGGTGAATGTTGTCCGCAGATGAGGAAATTGGCCTAGGCAAGTCTATGGGGCATTCTCTTAGTGATAATGTGGGACAGCCCAGTCCGCTGTGGGTGGTGCCATCCCTAGACAGGTGATCGTGAGTTATATAAGAAAGCAAGCTGAGTAAGCCATGGGGAGCAAACAGGAAAGCAGCATCCTCTGTCAGCTCCTGCTTGGCTTCCACTGATGAGAAACTTTGACCTATAATCTACATAAACCCTTTCCTCTCCCATGGTGCTTTTGGGCATTGCCTTTTTTTTAAATCACAGCAACAGAAAGCAAGCTAGGACAACATTCAAGGCTAGCCACTATGTTTAGACCTTGTCTAAAAACTAAACAAAACTAACAAACGAAAAAAACCAACCAAACACAGACTAATAGAAAATAGATGAAGAAACTTAGACCACAGCAAGGAAATGTCTGGACCAGTATTACCTAAGAAGTTAGTCTAAGGAGTATCTGGAACTATAAGTACCCAGTATCATAGTGTCTGTAGTAGCTCTGATGGTTTGTGTTGCTTGTCAACTTGACAGAAACTAGAGTAACCTAGGAGACAAACATACTGTGAGGAACTGTGTTGGATAGCCTTATTGATGTGGGAAAGCCCAACTCAGAGTAGGTGGCAGTGTCCATGGGCTTGGTTCTAGAACTGCAGGGAACAGGAGAAAGCTGACTGGACACCTGCATTCAACTCCCTCTATTTCCTGGTGCGATGTGGTCGGCTCCCTGCAGCCCTACGGCCCGAGTGACTGTATGCTGGAGCAACAAACTAAAGCAAACCATTTCTACTGACAAGTCACTCCTGCTCAGAGTATTTTATGACAGCAGCAGGAAAAGTGACTAACACAGAAGATGCAAGGTCCCCGAAATACAGCTAGTCAGAATTACGAAGTCCCACATGGGATAAAGTACCAAGTTCTTTACCAAGGATTGTCTGAGAGCCACTGTTTCTACCAAGCTGTAACACTTGGGGAAGAGTTCTCTCTTCCAAAGCGTTCATTGCTGGACCTCGGACGGGCCTGGCTGTCCAGGCTCATGCTGCTGCTGACCCTGCCCCTGGCATTGTTGCTGGACCTAGGCTACCTGCTCAGTGTAGACTGCTCAAACCTTCTGAGAGCTGTAACACTTCCGCACTCTTGGCTGGACCCACACCCCATGGGACCTATCCATCCATTCCACAGACTAGTGACCCTTGTGAGACTTAGGAAGATGGCTGGGATTTCAACATCAGCCCGATCTACATAGCAAGACCTTGTCTCAAGGACACAAACAAATGATACATGTTATAACAGTAAAACGTGGCTAGGATTTCAGTTTGTGTATAGAAAAATATAAGTAGCTTTTAATATTGCTTATATGTTGAATTGATATTTTATTTATACATAGTACAATAAAATATAAAGTCAATTCCACCTGTTCCTTTTAGTTTAATAACTGTTGCTATAGCCAGGTGTGTTGCTGCATGATTATGATCTTAGCACTGAAAGGCAGGGACAGATGGATTTCTGTGAGTTTAAGGTCAAAGTCATATGATCAGACCCTGTGTCAAAAATAAAGTAATATAAATTATCATTTTTTCTTGATTTTTCAACATAGGGTTTCTCTGTGTAGCCCGGGCTCCCCTGGAACTCACATTGTAGACCAGGCTGGCCTTGAACTCAGAGATCCTTCTACCTCTGCCTTCCAAGTGCTGAGATTAAAGGTGTGTGCTACTACCACTACCCTGTGCTAAATTTGTAAGAAACAACTCACATGGATGGAAGGAAGATTGTCAGGCTTGGGATGACGAAGTTACCATTTTGGAGAACCTTATCATTTATAGATGTATGTCAGTGTTCAGAATACATTTGTGCTGTTGCATTATGATAATCTCTCTCCCCTTCATTTTTGAGCATACTGAAAGACTATTTTATTACACAAGTTTCCCTTTTACTTTTTTTCTATTATGATCAAGACACTATACTTTTTCAGGTCACGGGTGGCACACACCTTTAATCTCAGCACTTAGGAGGCAGAGGGAGGCAGATCTCTGTGAGTTCAAGGCCAGCCTGGTTTACAGTTTGAGTTCCAGGGCAACTAAGACTACACAGAGAAACCCTGTGTGGAAAACTCAAACCCAAACCCAAACCCAAACCCAAACCCAAACCCAAACCCAAACCCAAACCCAACCAAACCAAAGGGGTTTGGAGAGATGGCTCCGTGGTTAAGAAAATTTACTGCTCTTCCAGAGAATGTAGCACTCTTCTAGCACCTCCTCAGCTGCTCATAGCATCTATAACTCCAGGGCTGAACAATCCAATGGCTTCTCTGGTCTCCTCAGTTACTGGAAATATGGTGCACAGGCATACACGTATGAGGAAAACCCCATACATATGAAATCAAAATAAATGTTAAAGAATTCAGCACATATTATAAACTGCACAGAATTCTTTTTTAAAGCACAGGTGCAAGGATAAGAATATAGCAACTATTTTTTTCCTCCATCTCCAATAATGTTCAGGACATTTCAAGCTATGTGGGATCAAGACAGCTTTCATTTCAGACACCTTCTTACATGTTTAAGACATCACTCACACACACATACCCTGCCACCATTGGACAACAAAATTGTCCCTGAATATTTCCAAACTGCCTTCTAGGAGTGGAGTCTAGGAGTGGAGCTGTCTTTCTCAGGAGCCCACCGCCATCTTTTCGTTCTGGCTCATTTTGGGTTGTTCTGTACTCGGTTCTAGCTGCGCTGACCATGCTCAACTTCTTGTGCTTTTGTCTTTGCCTGGTAAACTCTGCTTTATGTCTGGATAAACATTTCTGAAACGTGGGATCTCAGCAGTCCACATTCCCAATCTAATTTAATTCTTTCTGCTTTGGTTTCCCACTCGATTCTATACTTAAAAAAAAAAAAGTGTGTGGTGTGGTGTGTGTGTGTGTGTGTGTGTACGCACAACCGCATGTGGATGTCAGAGGACAACTTGATGGGATCAATTCTCTCTGTTCTCCAGCCATGAAACTCAGATTATCAGTCCTGGTGGCAATCACCTTCACATGGTGAGTCATGTGACTGGTCCTTAGTTTTTCTGCCTTGAGACAGCATAGTGTGTTAGTGTCCTCGGCCTGCCTCAAGCGATTCTCACCGCCTTAGAGCTACTGAGTTCTAGGTTAGCCCAGGTCTGTTCGTTCCTGGTTACATGCTGCTCATTCTTTACCTAGAACAGTTACGTCTTGAAAATTTGGTAGAGAAACATTTCTTTTTTTTTCTTTCTTTTTTTTTTTTTTTGGTTCTTTTTTTCGGAGCTGGGGACCGAACCCAGGGCCTTGTGCTTCCTAGGTAAGTGCTCTACCACTGAGCTAAATCCCCAGCCCCTAGAGAAACATTTCTTGAGTCGCTAAATAGGCGCTGGTGTCCTGCAGCCGGTTTAGTTGAAGCGTGTTCAGAAAAGAGGAGGGCATCTTTCTTTAGTACTAACAGGGTTGAGCTGAATTAGGGAACCTCTCTGGCGCAGTCGGGATTCAGCTGCCCTGGCGTTGTCAGGAGCCACAGCGTGGGAATCGAGCTGTGCAGCAGCAACCATAGAGAACTCACGGCGGGAGCGAGGGGCCGGATGCGGTTACCATAGAGACGGGTGACTGACAGGCAGCGGAAGAGGAAGCCGAGGGCTGGGCTGTGAGGTGGCAGTGGCTGCAAAGCGGAGCTCCTCGCCCGGCAGCAGGGTGGGCTCACCTGCGAGGCGGCTCCGTCGGCTGTGGGGTTTGGGTGTTCCTGTCCCCCTGACCGGCATGACCTGAGAACCCGCTCGGTCTTACTCTACGCCGCGAGCTCCCTTCCGCCGCTCGAGTTCTCAGAGCAAACCAGCTGGACGCCGGGCCTTCTCTGCAGTCGCGGGACTAATTTCTCTGCAGTAGGCGATTAATTTCTGTCTCCAGACGGCCGGCTAGGACTCGCTCTGTGCCTCCTGAGGGCTGGCACGGGGCTGTGGTCGCCAAGGGAATAATAGGGCACTGACTGGCGCAGGCAGGTGTCCTGTTGGAAGGTGGTGAGCCTCTACTGGCCTTCCCAGACCCCGCGTTTCTGTAACTGCTGCTGTCTCTCGGGTTGCTTTTGCTTTATTTGGCTTTGTTTGATAACCTCTAGCCACAGCAAGAGTGTCTGTAATTTTGTCTCCTGCTGCTCTTCGAAATGTGGGCAGCATAGCTTTGCAGGACGAGTAGGATGGCCAGCAAAATGGTTCCATCAGCCATTGCTCTCCTCTGAGAGGCCAGCAGTGCTGAGTCACTGTGACTGTTCACCTCATTTGGGTGGGCAGGTGGGTGGGCACCATGCATGGTTGGTGATCTTATCTGACAAGGAGGGCATTTCTAGAGTCTGTGGATTTCTTTGACACTCAGGAGCAGGGTGGAAGGAGGCGCTGACCCCTTCTCAAGTGCTAGCCTGCAGCCGCAGTAAGTCAGCAGTCCCTTCTGGGGCCTGAAGAGACATAGTGGGCCAGGATATCTGCAGGATAGGATAGGGCGGCAGAGGCAGGCCCTTTAGGTCAGACTGCTGTTTGAATAGTGCATGCACTTTACCCTGCCTGGGTCATCGGGTGCTGCTGACTTGAATTAGGCCCATGCTTCAAATGGCTGTAGACCTTTTAGGGTTAGGCTTGGCAGTGTTGTACTTTCTTTTTTCTTTTTACTGGACTACAGACTGCATTCCTAGTAGTGAGTGGCATTGTTCACACAGACATTAGTGTTTTATTGAGGAGTGTATCACTCATGGCCACCGAAGACCAGACGTAGGGAGTTGGGAAGACTTTGTGGGGATGCTGGGCCTGAAAGTCGACACACATTGCTCCTTTCTCTGTTGCTGACCTCATTGACTCCAGGTTCTCTGGCTAAAACCGTGGGACAACTGCTGGCCTGGGGCCCATCAACCTACTAATCCCTGAGACTGTGCCCCTGGGGCACCCTGTGTCAGGGCCTGCCACCATGCGGCTGAGCTCCCTGCTGGCCGTGCTACGGCCAATGCTCCCCCTCATCCTGGGACTGTCTCTGGGATGCAGCCTGAGCCTCCTTCGGGTTTCCTGGATCCAGGGTGAGGGAGAAGATCCCTGTGTAGAGGCTGTGGGGAAGCCAGGAGGGCCACAGAATCCAGACTTGAAACACGGGCTGGACCAAAGCGATGAAGACTTCAAACCTAGGATTGTCCCCTACTACAGGGACCCTAACAAGCATTACAAGAAGGTGCTCAGGTGAGGGTGATGTGTGCATTGTCCTCTGGCACTGACCCTCATTCTAGAGCCGTTCACTGCTGTGTTTGTATTGCTACTGAGTGTTAGTTTCCTGGAAGCACTCGTCTTACTCCCTGTCTTGGTTTGTTCCTTTTTAATCCCTCCCCCGTCTGAGAGCGTCTCACCCATTGGTGTTAATGTTCTCTGTTCTTGAACAGAGCTGTACCTGCACTAACCTACTGAATAGACCAGAGTAGAGCCTGCTTCCACTTAGCCAAGTCCAAGGCACTCACTTCGGTAGCTGCTTACTAGTGATAAGGGAGGGGGTGTCTTTGCCCCCCAGTCCTGCTCATTTGTCCCCAGGGATGGATGTGCTGGGCAGGCTGGTGTATGCTCCCTTAATGACTCAGGAGTTGACCCCTTACCTTCTGGTCTCTCCCTAGGACTCGGTATATACAGACAGAGCTGGGCTCCCGTGAGCGCTTGCTGGTGGCTGTCCTGACTTCTCGAGCCACACTATCTACCCTGGCCGTCGCTGTTAACCGTACAGTGGCACATCACTTCCCTCGGTTACTCTACTTCACGGGGCAGCGAGGGGCCCGGGCTCCTGCGGGGATGCAGGTGGTGTCTCATGGAGATGAGCGGCCTGCCTGGCTCATGTCAGAGACCCTGCGCCACCTTCACACACACTTTGGGGCAGACTATGACTGGTTCTTCATCATGCAGGACGACACATACGTGCAGGCCCCCAGACTGGCAGCTCTCGCTGGCCATCTTAGCATCAACCAAGACCTGTACTTGGGCCACGCAGAGGAGTTCATTGGTACAGGAGAGCAGGCCCGGTACTGCCACGGGGGCTTCGGCTACCTGTTGTCACGGAGTCTCCTATTGCGTTTGCGGCCGCATCTGGATGGCTGCCGAGGGGACATTCTCAGTGCCCGGCCTGATGAATGGCTTGGCCGCTGCCTCATCGACACTCTGGGCATCGGCTGTGTCTCACAGCACCAGGTGACAGCCCCTTCAAGGCAGTCCCAGTCCCCCAAAGGTTGGCAGTGACTGAATGATTGCTGTCCAAACTGAATTCTTCAGACCATCCTTTTATCCTTCCCAGATGCCAGCCCCTTCGGCTCTCCCTTGCTCACCTTACAGCCCTGGGGCCGTCAAAAGTGCGTATTTGTAGGGACCCTTGAACAAGCCAGGAAGATGCCTGAACTCATCAACCTCCCTATCTGCCTCCTTCCCACCCCCTTTTCCATACCCAGTGCACATCACAGTTAAGGTCAATGTGAAAATGTCCTAGAGTTGGCCATCCTCCCCCAACCCCCTAGGTGGAAAGCTCAGGATCCCTCTACTACCCTAGAGAGTGGCTCTGTTCTCTAAGCATCCCAGAAGCTAGCCATCTTCCCCACCAGCCTGCTGGGGTGTCCTATGGCTGTATTCTCATTGAGCAGTGGGCTTCTTGGGGAAAGAGGAGGCCCTTAATTGCCCACTTGCTTTCTCATTTCCAAAATGTGAGCATTAGAAGTAGGAATGGAGGTTAGGGAGCCCCTGCCTCTCAGTCCCTTCTAGAGCAGTGGTGGCAAGTGTGAGTGCTAAGGAGACCGAGGCTTTGGGAACCACAGCTTATGTGTGCAGCATTGATTGTCTGATTGGTCCCTCTAGGGGCAACAGTATCGCTCCTTCGAACTGGCCAAGAATAGGGACCCTGAGAAGGAGGGGAGCCCTGCATTCCTGAGTGCCTTCACCGTTCACCCTGTCTCCGAGGGTACCCTCATGTACCGGCTCCACAAACGCTTCAGTGCCCTGGAGTTGGAGCGGGCCTACAAGGAGATAGAACAACTGCAGGTGAGCTAATGCAGTGAGCTGTGCCTGAGGGTCGTGGCTGGAGGCTTACTGGGAGAAGGCATCTGAGTTCAGGACTGGGTTGGTAGGGTAGAGAGAAGCTAGCTATCACAGGGACAAGGGACCCTGGTGTCCCAGACACTATAGAGTAAGCTCTGGGCCATCAAATTTGTAGGTAAACTCTTAGAAGTTTACTTGAACTCTACATTAGTGCTCTCCCCTGAGAAAATAAGCCACAGTGTCCTAAGCATCTAGAATTGTGCTAAAGGCCCAAAAGACAGAAGGGAGGGGAGTTCTGTAGTGTGAGGGTCATCAGAGGTGGGCCATAGGGCAGACAGATATGTCAGAGGATCAGGAAGATGCTGGTCCTGTGAGTGAGGGAGTGAAAGTGGGTTGAGCTTTGTATTCTGAGATCTGCTCCCTTCTGCTAAGCAAATGGCCGGGCAGCAGCTGGAAGGAAGATGGGTATTGCACACCTCCCTTCTGTACTATAGATGAAGACAGTTATGGGCAAGGGACCTGGTGGTTAGCCAGGGCTCTGCTGATGAACCCTTAGAGCCTGGCCATCTGGAGCCGGGTGGGATCTTAAAAGCAGCACTAACGTTGGTTGCATTCCCTCCAACCTAGGCTCAGATCCGGAACCTGACAGTGCTGACCCCCGAGGGGGAGGCAGGGCTAAGCTGGCCTGTTGGGCTCCCAGCCCCATTCATTCCACACTCTCGATTCGAGGTGTTGGGCTGGGACTACTTCACCGAGCAACACACCTTCGCCTGTGCAGACGGGGCTCCCAAGTGCCCGCTGCAGGGGGCTAGCAGGGCAGATGTGGGGGATGCCGTGGACACTGCCCTGGAGCAGCTCAATCGGCGCTATCAGCCCCGCTTGCGCTTCCAGAAGCAGCGGCTTCTCAACGGCTACAGGCGCTTTGACCCTGCGAGGGGCATGGAGTACACCCTGGACTTGCTGCTGGAAGCCGTGACTCAACGAGGGCATCGACGCTCCCTGGCCCGCAGAGTGAGCCTGCTGAGGCCACTGAGCAAAGTGGAAATCCTGCCTATGCCCTATGTCACTGAGGCTACCCGGGTGCAGCTGGTGTTGCCGATCCTGGTGGCCGAAGCTCCGGCTGCCCTGGCTTTTCTTGAAGCCTTTGCTGCCAGTGTTCTGGAGCCTCGAGAACATGCATTGCTCACCCTGTTGTTGGTCTATGGGCCCCGGGAAGGCCGCGGGGGCCCTGACCCATTTCTTGGAGTGAAGGCTGCAGCAGCTGAGTTAGAACGACGGTACCCCGGGACGAGGCTGGCCTGGCTTGCTGTTCGAGCGGAGGCCCCTTCCCAGGTGCGACTCATGGATGTCATCTCCAAGAAACACCCCGTGGACACGCTTTTCTTCCTTACCACTGTGTGGACAAGACCTGGGTCGGAAGTCCTCAACCGCTGCCGTATGAATGCAATCTCGGGCTGGCAGGCCTTCTTTCCGGTCCACTTTCAGGAGTTCAACCCCGTTCTGTCACCACAGAGATCTCCCCCAGGTGTCCCTGGGGCTGGCCCTGACCCCCCATCCCCTGGTGTGGACCCTTCTCGGGGAGCTCCAGTCGGGGGCAGATTTGACCGGCAGGCATCAGCAGAGGGCTGCTTCTACAACGCTGACTACCTGGCAGCCCGGGCCCGGCTGGCTGGTGAACTGGCAGGCCAGGAAGAGGAGGAAGCCCTGGAGGGGCTGGAGGTGATGGATGTTTTCCTCCGGTTCTCAGGGCTCCACCTCTTTCGAGCCGTAGAGCCAGGGCTGGTACAGAAGTTCTCCCTGAGGGACTGCAGCCCCCGGCTCAGTGAGGAACTGTACCACCGTTGTCGCCTCAGCAACTTGGAGGGGCTGGGTGCCCGTACCCAGCTAGCTATGGCTCTGTTTGAGCAGGAGCAGGCCAACAGCACTTAGCTTCTCCACCCCTGGGTCTGCCATAGCCCCAGGAAGGGCAAGGCAAGGCAATGGACAGATGGAGGGCTTGCCGCTGTATTTTTTTAAAAATAAGAAATGTTATTAAAAGTATCTTCTGCCAAACTGTTTTTAGGTCTAGGGAGAGGGCTAAGAAGAATCTGTAGGAGGGTCATGGAGAGTTTGTCTGCCAGGTTCCACTGCCTTCCCCTCTCTTCTTCCCTCCCATCCCAATCCACAATGACCACAAGGCTGCTGTCTGATGAGTGACCTTTAATCCAGCCCTCCCCAACCCCAGCACAGCACGGGAGAGGGAGTCCAGAGCCCAGGGTCCATGCTGGGCAGCGAGGCTGGTCCACAGTGATGCGTGTTCACAGGCTCCTAGGTGTTGCGCACAACTAGTGACTGCTCCAGCTCCTGCCTGCGCTGCTGGATCTTTAGAGGAAGCGTGAGCAGGGGCAGGGTTACAATGACCCTGGTGAGTGACCAGGGGCACCCCCTCCTGGCACCCCTTCCCTGGAAGAGTCTGGGAGCCAGGAGACTACTGCATGGGGGTGTAGGGTGGTGGACAGGCGTTGGGCATAGGCAGCAGCAAAGACTGTTGCCAGGTGAGAGGCAAGGCCTCTCTTAGGACTGAAGGAGAAGGAAGCCTCATGTTCCAGGGCCTCCATTACCTTACAGTAGAAGTAGCGGCTGACAGCTTCCTGGGACCAGGGCTGGTGGTAGAACTCAGCCCGGCGCTCTTCCTCGGGGTTACCGGCCACATCTGTCATCACCTGGGAGGGAGCACGGGGCCTGCGGTGAGTTCCAAGTGCCTCACCTGCCCGAGTTGCATGCTCCTCTTCCCCTCCCTGTGTGCTTGTCTTCACATCAGTGACCCCTGAGCCCCGTCTTCACCTTGAGATCACGGCTCTGGGAGCGGAGCAGGTCTTGGACGTAGCCTTTGGGGTCTCTGGAGAAACTTAGCATGAAGTCCCTCTGGATCTTGAGCTGATTTATGGACTCAATGGTCTCATGGATCTACAGGTAGAAAGACAATGATCTCCCCTGGCCCTCCCCTGATGTGGGGGAGGAATGCAAGAGGAAGGAGGAGGCAGGGGGGACTAGCTTCTCTTGTGAAGGGCAGTTTCCCAGAGCCCTTGCTCTCTCTGAGTTCAGTGAGGGGAGCGGGGTGGGCAGAGCTGAACTTGGAGTGAAGTCAGCTTCTCGATAGCAGGGAGGGGCTGTGTGTGCCTCGTGTCCCAGGGCCATGCTGTGGTCTGAGTGCTTTGTCCTCTCTCTCGGTTTAACATCCCACTCTATCTCTGGGTTCAGGCCGCACCTTACTGTCCAGAGCACTGATCTCCTGCTGGTTGGCGGTGGACAGGAGAAAGCTGCTCATCTGCCCCTTCAGTGGTTCCTCCACCTCCACATCAATGTCATAGCACGCGGTCTTCTTCTGGTCTGATGGGTCCACGCTGCCAGAGAAGCCCAGCCTTTGATGTCCATGGTATACCCCCACGGAAGCCCAGGGCTGGGGAGGGGACACAGGGAGGGGAGCAGGGAGGGGAGCAGAGAGCTCCCTCTGTGGGGAAGGCTGGGCCACCTCACCTGATGACATGGTTGATCACAATGGGGTCAGGAGGAAGCAGCAGGCCTGTGAGACGCTGGGGAATCTCAGAAAACTTCAGGCGGGGACAGTCAAAAATCTGAAGCAGGAGAGTTGAGAGGGAGATCATTCGTGTGTGTGTGTGTGTGTGTGTGTGTGTGTGTGTGTGTGTGTGTGTAAAGACAGTAGCTAATAATAGTCCTTCCATTCTGGAAAGACCACAAGAAGCTGAGGGCAAGTCAGAATTCTGGGCGCTGATGGCTGTGGGCTGGGCTGGAGGTAGAGAAGCAGGATAATTAGGGGGCCAGTGTGGGGTCCTAAGTCAGCCTGCTTGAGCGTTTGTCCCTTCTGCCACATCCTGTGAGAAGTTACCTAGCACCTTGGGTCTTAGTGCCTTCACTTCCAGAATAGGGATATTACCAACCCCATCTCATGGGTGGTTATGAGAACCGGGTGAATCTGCAGAGCAGGAAGTGTCTGAAGTGGTACATGGTAAATGCTCAATAAACACCAGCTACTCTTTCTCCTCAGACTCCTCTACTGTGCTTATTTTAAAACATATTAATAGCAATGCTCTACTCTGCTAGACCTGTCGGGTCAGCTTTCAGCAATGTCGTTTTTCCTAGCTGCCAAACACATGTGATGGCACACCTCCCACCACCCCTCATTTCAGAAGCAGACCAAGAGGCAGAAGGGATAGCAAAGTAAGTGACCCCAAGTCTAGACCCAAGACTGGCGGCACCTCAGAGATCCCAGCTCCAAGTACCAAGAAGGTTACATTGCAGGATGCTGTGCCCTCCCCTCCCCTAGTAGGGCCCCACATTTGCTTCCCTTGGGGTGCAGCTGAATAGATCATCCAGGAAGAGCCTGGACAAGACCCTGTTCTTGGCTCCAAGGCCATGGCCCTAACCATTCCTGTTATTCAGGAACTCAGCAAAAGGAGATAGCTACCTTAGGGAGGTGCTTCTGCTAGGATACCATCCCTGATCCCCAGATCCTGAGGCTAAGGACATGTTACCTGCTGGAAATACTTGTCTCCATTGATGTATTCCTTGTCATGGGAGTCCTGTAGCCTGTTGGTCTTCACGTACTGCCACAGTGCCTGGACAATGGCTGAGCGGCTCTGCGTATGCAACCCCAGCAGCCGGGCCAAGCGGGGGTCCAGTTTGAACTGGGGAGGCTGGGAAAAGGTTACCAGGAAAATGAGATTGAGGGGAGAAATAGAGAATGGGGCGTGGAGGTTAGGGTCCTTGGCAGCATGCCCCTAGAGAAAGTGAGTAGGAAGGAGAGTAGGGTCTGTGTGTGGCATGCAGGCACGGAGTAAAACCAACCTGATAGTCCAGCATCAGGAGCAGGGTACAGCGCACACTCAAGTCCCCTGGTCTCTTCACTTGGAACCCATCTGTCTCCTGGGTTGTGGGTGTCCGGTGCCACTGTCCAGGGGGAAGAGCTAGGTCACCCACAGACTCATCTGGGTTGGTAGAGCCTAGGGCTTTAGGATGGTCCTCAATCCAAATCTGCAGCTGCTCCAGGGCTGATGGGAAGGTTGTGATTCACGGGCAGCGGCAATCTGTCTTACCTCAACAAGGTGGTTGTCTGGGCCATAAAGGTCTTTGTCCAACTCAATGACCAAACTCTTGAAGAAGGAAGAAAACTTCCTCTTCTGCTTACTGGGCTGTGGGAAAGTGACAGGGACTGTGGGGGCAGAACAGGGACCACGGACACAGAATGGGCCAAGTTGGCGGCAGGCAAGCAGTATGCTCAGAGGCAGCCCTCTGTCCCCAGACTGTCCCCAGGCCCACCCTCCCCAGCCCAGGCTGACTCCCAGTTCCTAGTGCAGACATTTACTTCAGTCCTTGACTCAACCCATACCCACCCCAGGACACCTGGAGAGACCTGGGCCAGGACGTACATCATCCAAGAGCTTCCCCTCCACCCGCAGCTCCCAGGAGGCAATGCTGCCATCAGAATCTTCGGCATCGGGCTTCGCGGGGTTAAAAGTATTGGAGATATAAAGGCGCAGCTTTCGCTTTTGCTGTAGAAATAAAGTGTAGTACAGGACAAGGGCTGTGTGCACCAACCCGGGGCACCCTGCTTCCTCCTACTGGACAGGGCACTTAGAGCCCTATTCCTACTCCCACTCCCACACTAAGGCACCTTCATGGGCCTCTTCAGGGCCTCCTGGATGTCCACCCGCTTCCGCATAATGGTTTGATCCAGTTTCCTCTCAAATGCTAGGAGGTCCATGTAAGCCTGGGACTCAGGGACCAGCTCCCGAATCTGAAAGAGGAACAAAGTGGAAGCCGGGCCCAGTCCATCTTGCAGTGCAGAATGCATGCCTGTTGTGTGACTACAGGACACAAAGGACACAGAGGGAGCTGTCCAATTGATTTCAGGCTGCGGAGTCCTGAGAGTGAAGATAGGGCTTGTCCCCCGGACGCTATTATATAGCCTCATTGTGTGTGGATAAAAATTGCTTCTCCCTCCAGGAAAACTCATGCATCTCATCACTGGGAAGCAGCAGCAACTGGCAGCCCAGCAGGTGCAAGTGCCTAGCTTCATCCCATCACCCCGACTCATACAGAAGACACCCTGGGTCCCTGAGAAGTGCTAAGGGATTCTGGGTATCCCAGAGAGTTGGGAGGTAGTGTAGGTGGCCTCAGGAGCTCCACACCTGCTGCTCCTCCTGCTACACTTTCCGTTCCCTTCACCTAGCAGTTTCCCGTCTCTTCTTTGTGCAGTGCCTCTATGCCTTTGAACCACTGGTATTCAACCCCCTTAACCTCAGGCCCTCTGTTCTGCCCCTCCTCCCTCCATGGCTCTCCAGCTCCTTCCCCCAGCCCAGCCCCACCCTCTCGTGAAGGGAACCTCACTTCTTAATGAGCTTTTAAAACAAAAAGTGAAAGTGGCTGTGACGCTGAGCCCAAAGCTTTGCTCCTAAGGGAGGAGGGGAGGGTGGAGTAGCAAAGGGTGGGGGCTGGCTGGGGGCTGCTGTGAAAGGCACTCACCCTTTGAGGGAGGATTTTGTCAGCCATCTTCCTCCTCTTGGCACTGTACATTTTTAAAAGAAAAAACCAGGTTACCATGGCGACAGATCTGGGAGTAACGAGGCCACCTGCTAAATTATCCCGACATCTCCGCCCGCTGGCTGGGGTTCCCACAGCCTGCTTGTCTGCCTGTCTGAGGGCTACAGCAGCGACGTGGAGCTGGTACTCCCCTGGAAGGCAGGATGACTGGTCCTTTCTCTTGCTTGGCACCCCCTAACCCCCACCTTATATCTCATCACGTCCTCAGAGCCAGAGAAACTCAGACTTAGAAGGAACTAGTGAAAGAGAAGATGCTGTCAAAAGATGGGGATTGCAGAAGTGTTTGCAAAAAGCCTGGAGGTGGGGAAGATGGAGGGAAGAGAAGAGAGCTTCTGAGGACCCTCTCCTGCCAAGCAGGAGACACACGCCCAAGAGAGCCAGAGCTCCAAGAAGGGGAGAGGTGACTCCTCCACTTAGTTCCTGGAGCTCCTGAGCTGTCATGGAATGAAGCTGGTGGGACTTGGCACTCCTGTGGCTCTGGGCTTGGAAGGGACTGTTTAAAGGCAGGAGAAGGAGATGCTTGTGGTCTTGGACCATCTGCCAACCAAGGGGCACACCACAAGGACCCTGGAAGTGTGCAGGAGTGTTCTATGTGAGTGTGACTTAGCACTGGAACCAATGTGGCTGAACCCAGGGTAGACAGCACCTGGTATTGGATGATTCTCAGTTTCAAAAGCAAGGCAGAAAACCCCTTGGCTGGCCAAGAGAGAACACACAGCCTAGACGATAGCTCTACACTGCCCCCATGTGGCATTCTCACTCACTGCCCCCTCTCAATCCAGAAATCCATTCTATGCCCAGGCAAGCAACTCATTAAAGAAAAACCAACCCATTCTTAGGCTGGGTAAGCATTTCATGAAAGGATTGATTTATTTCAAATAAATTATCCATACAAAACTCTTAACTTACACATAAAAATCAGAGAATGACTTGTTATACAAGATAATGATTCACTTTGTAAAAGAATTTATTATGGGGTGCCTCTGATTTTCCTTGATGTGTAAAAACTATTTAATAATGAAGTAGAATTGACATTACACCTTGTATAAGAACCCATCTGTTGTGCAAAAGGAAGCATGTGTGTTTGGATAAATACTGATGCCCATAGAGGCCTTACTCTTGCCAAGAGCCAGCAGGGACCATGGGAGTGCCACCAACTTCTCAGACAAGGAAATAAGCTGCTCCGGTGGCTTGGGGGCAGAACTGCTCCCTCAGAGAGGTTATAGCGCCTCTTCATGCCCACTGCCAAGGCTGAGGACTACGGAAATCTAGAGGGGCTCTGACGCAGCCCGGGACTTTGGACTGGCCCAGAGGTAGCCAGGAGCCACCAGAGGACTACATTTTAAGAAAACACACAGCTAAAACTCAACCCTTGGTCTATTGCCAGCCCTGCCTCTCCCCAAAGACTGAAGCATCTCTCAGAACTTGGGGTAAAGAATGGGGGAAAGGATTTAGGAGGTGACAAGCAGAAGAATGAAGGGTGCGTTCAGAGAAGGGACACTGGCAGCCGACTATCGCAGCCCTTCTTCACTGTGGGCACACAAAAGAACCAGACCAGTGCCCCCTAAGCCCTCCCCAGAGAATATCCAAGCTACAATGACTTCGTCGCTGCTAACATCCCTAACATCTTTCCTTAGCTTCCCATCCCCACCACTCACCCACCTGGTCCCTGAGGCTTCTGCCTGCCCGCCCCTGCACGCCCTTTCACGCGGGGGGGGGGATGTTAGGGGGCACTCACCTGCGGCTCCGCGCTGGGGCGGTGGGCACCGGCTGGCCCTGGCCTTGTGCCTGGCTCTGCCCGGGCGGGGGCGCTGCTCGCTTGCGGGCGGGCTCCATGCCCGCGGGGGCCAGGCCGGGTCGTACCGCGGGGCTGCCCATGTACGGGGAGCCCGGGGGGCCCATGGGCGCCCCCTGGTGGGGCATTCGGGCTCCAGACGGCATCCCGGGGCGCTGGCGGGGGTGGGGCGGGAGGTGAAGCAGAAACCGGCGCGGGCAGGTCAGATTTGGTCCCGACCCCCAGGCCAGCGTGCTTGCGCTCCCGCCCTTCTCCAAGACCCTGGGCTGGTAACCCTGCGCTGAGCGATGAGTGGGAGTGATTGGTGGGAGGGGCGGGGGCGCGGGGATCTGCGCGGCTCTGGAGGAGGGGGCTTGGCGTCTCCTAGCATGAAGCTAACTGAAGCCAGGCAATTGCCCAGAGCATAGCCGAGTCTCGGAGCCGTGCAAGGTACCCCAAAAATGAATATTAATGGCGCCTTTCAACCTTTCAAAGGATGTTCATATCCGTACGGCTCTCTGCGAGCCAGTCAGAGCAGGTCTTTTCATCCCCACTTGACAGATGGGGCAACTGGGGCTCAAAGAAAAAAGCGACCTCGCCAAGGTCACCCTGCTCTTCCCGGCAAAGGCAGCACCTGACCGGCCCTGCTCCCCGCTGCTTCGCTGCGGTGAGGGGCTGATTTCCTGTCCTCATTTCTCATTTCCCAATTTCCACACCCCACTTCTGGGGCTGATGTGCTTTGTACTTGAGCCCCCATCTCCCTTTCAGAGCCCCCGGCTTTGGCACCTCAATCTCAAACATAACTGGTTCAGCTAACTCCAGGTCTCCACACCCACCGACTTAGCCTGCCTCTTTAATGTCATTTCTCCCAAGGTGATACAAGAGGCAAGGGCACCTGAGGGTCTGGTGTCATCAGACTCTGCCTAGTGGCAAGTGGGGAACTGGACTAGAAGTGGGCTGCCAGTGCAGGGACGGTTGAAGGAAGCAGCATCTGTAGCAGCATTCATTCCCTCTCCCATCTGATCACATAAGAGTCAACCCATTCCCCACCCAATCCCAGGAAGGGTAGAAATTGGAGGGAAATGAGGCAGATTGATTTTCCCCGGCCACCACCTCTACTCAGTCAATCAAAACAGAGGAGATGCCAATGTGAGTGAAGTGTTACAGATTTCACTTGTCCAAGCCCAGGAAGGGGGCTGAGGTTTTGGGACTAGTCAGGAGGTGGGACGAGTTCAGAAGAACAGGAAGGGTATTAGGGAGAGAGGTATGAAAACCCTATTTAAACACCCCCATCTCAGGCTAGGGATGTAGCTTGGTACAGGGCTTGTGCAACACATGTGGAGACCTGGGTTCGATCCCCAGTATCAAATAAACTGCACATGATAGCACACACTTGTAATCCCAATATTGAGGTGGAGGCAGGAAGTCAAGTACTGATATATAGTGAATTTGAGGCCAGCTTGGGCTACTGAAGACCATGCGCATGCGCCCTCGAGCACGCAGGCACGCAGGCAGGCACGCACGCCCTCATCTTGCCCCCAGACTAAGAAGCCTTAACCCTAACTCCCAGGCTTCCTTTCTCCTCTTACACTGCTTACCCCTAAGGTCTCCACCCATAGCCAGCAGCTGTCTCTGCTCATCTCTTCTGCAGTGAAACTGGCCTGTCCCTGAATCTGCCACCCCCACTCCACCTGGCTCTGTCACTCACAGCACCAATGCCACCAGGGTAGAAGCTCAGGCCTAGCCACCCTTCATGACTATAGAGGGGGCCCTAATCATCATCCAAGAACTGAACCTCCAAGGTGGCCATATTCAATTAATTCTTCATGGGGTCGTACTCTTTCAAGCGACTACTCAAGCAGCCAGGTCAGGACTGGTAACTCCACTAGTCCACAGGGCTGTCTTGGAAATTACACCCCAGATATCCCTAAGGCTAGAACAGGCTGCCACAGAGAAGCCCTCTTCCCTATCAACTGCTCTCCTATTCATCAAGGCCACTGATACTGTCTGGTCTACTGAGAGGCCCTGAGGAGAAGCCTTCTAGGGGATCCCAGAGGCCTGCCATTAGTACCCCCTCATAGAGGTCAGATTCTGGGGGCCCTTGCCTCTCTCACTGAAAAGGTGCTTCCAGGGGTCACAACCAAATTTGATCATAGTGAATCTGACTGATTCTTCCCTCCATGTGCCCAGGCTTGGAGCTCCTCATAGCCAGGCGCTCTGTCTGCTAACTGAATTCAAGTGTCTACCTCATTAGGTCCCTGAGTACCCTCAGACTCTTCGTGTGTGTGTGTGTGTGTGTGTGTGTGTGTGTGTGTGTGTGTGTGTGTGTCTGTATGTGTGTGTGTGTGTGTGTGTGTGTGTCGGTGTGTCGGTGTTAGAACAGTAAGTATAGTCTTATCCCTTTGGTCTCTAGGCCTCATGTCCCCAACTCCAGCCCCTCCCTCACACCTTTGAGGTGTTAAGGTCATCAACTTTCTGGTGGCTGAGCCTGCCAAGGAGGTCCTCTGACTGCTTAACTTGGGGTCTCTCAAGTAGGCCTCTCTCAGCTCTGACATCGGGGCCAAGTACTCAAGGCCCTCCTGCTAGGATGCAGGGGTTGCTCAGCCAGAGAGCTTTGGCTCTTAGGTGCCTTCAGGGTCACCTGCTCTTAGTTCTTCAGACCTAATCAGAGTGACCCTGTCCCAAAGGATGAACAGGGACAACAGGCAGCCCAGCCCTAGCTGTGTGTTCGAATCACCACCCCACCCCCACCCCCAGGGCAGGGGTAACACCTGAGCCCACCAGTAAAAGAATGTGAGATATGTCAGTTACTGAGGGGACCCCCCTCTTGGGGGAGACACGGTGCCCACATCCCACCCCTTGCCCCTGATAAGAACCCAAGCCGACGCCTCTCTTCCCAGCCGCCGCGCGCCCATCCCCAGCCGACCGCTTGGCGACGTGTTCGGATGCCAGGGCGCCGGCAAGGTCCCAGGGTTGGGCCGTGACCGTGCGCCCCCCAACCAAAGGGGTGGGAGAGCGGGAGCGCGCCGGCGGCCCCTCCCGATCATCCCTCCATTCAGCCCGAGCCAGCTCGCTCACCCTCCCCCGCTAACTTTCCCCCACTCACCACCCCATGGACCAGAAACTCAAAAAGTTTGCTTTTCGTGGCTTTGCGCGCCCCTCCGGCAACTTCGTCCGCGGCCATCGGGGTGGGCTCAGCGGCTCCTCTCACTCTCTCTCTCTCTTCCTCTTTCTTTCCCTTTTCTGCCTTTTTTTTCCTCCAACTCTCCCCTCTGAGTCCTGCTGGGCTCTCTCACACTTCTACTCGAGCGGAGTGGGGAGGGGGCCCCTTCAGGGCTGCCCTGACGGCCCACGGCCCACGCCGCCGCCGCCCGCCCGCCGCCGCCGCCGCCGCCGCCGCGGCTGCCGCATTCCTGCACTGATAAGACAGAAATAGTCCGGCGGCCCGGGGTCTGCCTGCGACGCGCCGGGGACAGAGCGGCCCTTCCGTGCACTCCGCGTGGTCCAAGCGGCGCACAGAAGCGGCGAGACGAGCCGATCTGCCCGGAGGCTGCGCGATGGGCAGCTCAGCTGCGCCCAGGCCGCCCGGGGCCCATCGGTGGTGGCACGGGGAGGGGACACCATGGGAGGTGACAGGGGGCTCGCTAGCCACCCTGCCCTCGCCACAAATAGTTTCTCGGTTAGGGAATTCGCCGACAGGGCCAGGCAGGGAACAGGCAGTTCCAACTTTCTTTCCCCAAGTGGCTCCTGCCGCATTTCTGAGGCCCTTTCCCCAGGGACCAGGCAGGCCAAGTAGGGAAACATTTGCTGCAAGGAATCTGGGGGGAGCCCGAGCCCGGAGCAGGCCTTGCTCCTGTCCCAGGGCCAGCCGCGGTGGGTGTGCCGGGCTAGGCGGGCTCCTGGGCGCCCGCAGATGTGTGTGCCCTTGTCTCGCACACCGTGTGTCTGCACCCTTTTGTGGCACGGCGCAGAGGCTGTGGGTGTGGATGTTTATGTGCGTGCACTGACAAACGCCCCGTCGGTGTGCTTCCCTCCACAAGAGCCGCCGAGCTTGCGCGCGTGCGTGCGGAGCAGGACACGGCCCGTGTCTTTCAGCTCTGTGGGAGTTTATTTCTGGGCTCGTGAGTCTTTGTTTGACTCTGTGTGAGAAAGTGAGGGCAATAGGGGAAGTATTTCCGAAAGGGGGACATGGATTGGGCTCATGAGAACAGGAGGAGTACATTGTGAGGAATGGCGCGGATCCAGGGTGGGTACTTGGGTGGGTAGGAGGAAAGGGTGAGGCAAACAGGGCTTGATGGCTTGGCGTGGAGACGCAGAGTCTGGGGTTCGTGAAGTCCGCCCCAGAACCAAAAAGAAAGCAGGAGTGTGGTGTATGAAGATGAAGAAACCCCAAATGGGACAGTGTGGAGAGAACTGGCCAATCCCGGAGGGGAGGAAGAACAGAAAGGAGGGGGCAGATCCTGAAATCCCTAGGTTGAGCCCAAGCCCCGCCCATGCCACAAGCCACGCCTGTCCACACCTTCAGGAGGAGGAGTCCCCGAGCTTTGAGACAACCAAGGGTCACGTTAATGGGCTAGCTGGGGGTGGGACTGAGGGAGGGGCAATGCCTGAGGGAACTTGTGGGAACAGATTACAATTTGCGCCCTCAAGACCCACTGCACCGAGGGGTCCTAACCTTGGGCCCTTCAGAATGTCTTCATGGGTCAGGATAAGGAGCAGAGGGCATGGTCACCCAATCTATTTGGCCTGTATCTTAGTTTCCTGCAGGCCCTGTTAGTATGCCTAGCTGTCATTGTCCTTTCAGGTGGCTACTGTCACCGTGAAAAGACTAGAGAGAACATCTCATAAAGACACTATGGGAGACAGCAGTCCAGGGTGGTCTGACTCCAGCAGCAACAGGCTATAAGGGTGGTGGCTGGTGGCTGGTGGCTGGAATGATGACCTGCTTGGGTTCCAGCAACTCACCTCCAACGCCCCCTCCCCCACTCATTCCCCAGTCTAAGGCTCTTCAGCCATTTTGTAATGCCTCCACTTGCCCTCTGCCTGTACCATCCTTTAAGGCCCAGGTCAGAGACTGGTTCCTGGTTCCTTCAGGAAGGGAGTCTTCCCTGGCTTCACTTATGAGTACAGATATATCTTGGTCTTATCCAAATGTCCGATATCATCCATCTTGTCCATAAGCTGGGCTGGACAGAACGCTTCATGCTCTTTGCTTCAGGCGTTTTGTGTTTGGTATCCCAAGGAGGTGGTGACTCCGGAAGGCAGAAATGGCATTGGGCCCATGTTGCCCCCAGCCTGACTGGGTACAGGGACTCTATCTACAAAGTTGAAACTAAGGATGCCTGTAAACCTCACCAGGCCAATGAACTCAGGCGGTGCTCTGCCATTTACCTGAAGATGAGTCACCCCAGCAGCTACCCCTACCTCTGCTACTAGCGGGACCTTGGAGGTTCTGGGAGTGGGGTGGATACCTCTAGGCTTTAGGAAAAGCTAGGTGTCCTCAACTTTTAGAGCTACTTCTGGGGAGAAGACAGGAGGCGGCTGTCACCTCGGCTTTGGGGTGTGGAAAGTCTGAAGGAGGGGTACCAGATCTGTGAGGTCTTGGTGGTGAAGTTGTGGGAGGTGGTTTCACCCAGGGCTTAAGCAAATACTAGTACAGGGGAATAGGGAGCATCCGTCAGATCCATAGATAGGCCCTTTTTGAGCTGCCCCCTCTAGGGGTATCATTATGTTGCACAAAACACACACCTTGGAACACACACATGACAACTGCCACAGGGACAAGGAGCCACATGGATTTGCACATACAGGCACACCCTGGCGTCCCCCACATCCTATACAATGAGATGCCGGTTCACAAGTGAGCAAACACATTAACATGCTCTTCTAGCAGGTCTGGTGGGAGACTCGTGGCCAGGGAGCCCTTCTCACAAAGGACAGGAAGCCCACCACCTCAGCGCCACCGGGGCGCTGGGCAGTAACACGTCGCCCACAGTGCCCGCGAAGAGCCCGTACTTCTTCCCAACCGACAGGGCGCAGGCCACACCCCGGCAGGCCGAGAGCGTGTCTGGGGCAAGGGGGAGGGCGGCCGCGCTGCGTCCCGGAGCTGGAGTCCCCCCTGTCGTCCCCCCATCTCTCCTTCCCTCGCAGAAGCACGACCAGCACCAAATGGCAAAGCGCCGCTCCCCGCGCAGGGAGCGCTGCGCCGCGGCCTGCGGGACGGACCGGCCGCCTCGACCCCCACCGTGCGGAGCGAGCGGCCGCAGCCGGTGCACTGGGGGCTCCGGCCGCCGGCCCGCACCGCCCTCCCTCCGCCCGCACAGCTCCCCAGGCCGAGCATGCGCGCTGCGGCCTCCCTCCCGGTGAAGGTCAGCCCAGGGCCCAGCTGCAGGACTCCACGGCGGCCAGGGAAGGCGGAGAAGGGAGGAGGGATGCAGGGAAGAGACTTAACTCCTTCTCTGCGGGAAGATGGCCACCCAGACCCAGCCGGAGCCCAGAGTCTTGTGCTCCCGCCCTCTGTGGAGGTCCCGATTGGGGACAAGGCAGTGGGGGAGTTGAGGAGGGGGGTGGGGAAGGGAGAATAGAGGGCTGGAAGGAGAGAAGGGAAGCAAGCTGGGGAGAGGAAGGGAGGGAGTGGGAGAGGAACAAAGGAGAGAAGAGGG
This sequence comes from Rattus norvegicus, assembly GCF_021556685.1. NCBI lineage: Eukaryota > Metazoa > Chordata > Mammalia > Rodentia > Muridae > Rattus > Rattus norvegicus. The sequence goes on along the minus strand of NC_141537.1, from coordinate 11,440,688 downwards.
AGAAAAGACATCTTGCCAGGGAGACCCCTTTCTCTAGTCAGCTTTCCCTCACCCCAGCAGTCAAACTTCCCTCAGATAAACGTGATTACCCTAATTTTATGGGGGGGGGGGTGGAAGTGTGAAGAGATGCTTTGGAACTCTAACTGCCAGGTCTTCTGATTTTTGTGTCCTGCCTGTCCCTAATCTAAGCCCACACCTTTCTCCTTTGGTCATTAAATCCTAGGACATGTCAGGGGACCCAGAGTCTGATGACCAAGCTCCAAGTCCCTTGGGAACTCTGACTAGAACTTAGGACCAGGCCCAGTTCCTAGAAGTGGGAGGAGAGGCCTCTGAGACCCCAACAGACTCTCACTCCTATCACCTGAGAGACTCAAATACAGTCCTGGGGGATCCCTCACAGTGGTTCCCCTGCCTCTGCACCATCCTATTAGTGCCAGACTGCATCTGTGCCTAGCACACAGCCTGATCCTGTAAAAGGGGCTGTCTCTCTCTCCGTGACTTTGCCTTTCTGTATTAGTTTGCATGCATGTACAACACACACACACACACACACACACACACACACACACACACACGGCAAATGGCAAGTATGAGCAAACAAAAAACAAAGAACAAAACAGGACACCAAAATAGTTGTGTGACCTTGGAAGAGTTGGTGTTATCTGCCTGCTCCTGCTTCCTCAGGAGTGAAAGGAGAAAAGGAGCGTCTTGGCCCAGGGACTCCAGGGCCTTCCTGCTCAGAGATCCAAGGAGTCCACAGACAGAAAAGAACTGAGGCAGACAAGGGAGAAGCTGGGAGGGAGGGGGCCATGGAGACAGATTTCCCAGCCAGTGGGTACTGTTCCCAGAGAGGCCTGAACCGCTTGTCAGCCACTCACTCCTCTGTGAAGTCTGCATCAGCCCCCCCTTTCCTTTCCTTAGAGTCACTCTCTACCCCCTGCCACACCTCATTTGTACCCTCAACACCACACACCATGCCACGGCCCCCTGCTGTAAGGGGAAGACCTTACCGTGGGGTCCCCAGGGTCCTGCGCCGTGGGCAGGTACATGATAAAGGTTGGCCGAATGCACAGTCCTCCTTCCTCTCTGCCTGCGTGGGTTTGTTCAGTCTAATGGGATGCTCCTTGACACCCCTCCCACCCCCACACACACCGCACACACAATGAACAGCAAACATCGGGGAGCTGAGGCTGCTGGTCGCAGGAGGAGCGCAGAGCCAGCCTCTGGGGCTCTGAGCATCCTGCTGGCCTAGAGGGGAGGCAGGTTTTGGATTCACAGCCATTTTTTCTTTCATCCCCCTCAAGGCCTCCATTAATTAAGTCTCTTGGAGGGGGTCACTCCAAATAGCTTAAGGCGATGTGAAAAATAAATAAATTAATTAATTAATAAATAGGAACCACTAAGGCTAGATGTGCATTTCTCTGAGGAAATGCAGGTGTGTGGGACCATGTTTCTGTGGGGTCTTTAAGGGTGGTAGCCTGCTGCAGCTCAGTGTGGCTCTGCCTGTAGGCAGGACTGTATTAATGGTTGAAATTAGGCAGTCCCCTGGGAGGAAAGGCTGTGCCACCACAGTCACACCACCTCTTCCCTGATCAGCTACAGTTTGGCTAGTGTCTCGGGCTTAGATACAAGAAGACTCAGGACCAAATTGAGGGCATATGCCTGGGCCTGGATGCAACAGCTGCACACTTCCCTTCTCTTCTAGAGCTTGGAGCCAACAGAGGCTTTCTGGGCCCCTTCAGTGGGGCAGCCCATCACCCTCACGGTAGCCTGTGAGGCCTCTCTCTCTGCCAGCCTCATACTCCTGATGCTAAGGGAGTCTATGCCACACCGTGCCCCAGACTTCCTGACTGTTTGCTGTGTCTGCAGACGTTGGTGGAGTCCTCTGTGTTTGGTGCTAGGAAGCCCTAAAGTTTCCTGGAGGGTCGTTCACATCCCTGCATCTAACACCACGTCCCTAGGAGTGTCCCCGTCCGCCCTGGGAGAAACAGTTGTGCTTGTCTTTGGACAGAATGCTGTCTGGTGTCTCACTCTCCCCCAGTGAACTCTGGGAATGCAGGAAAGGTACAGACTGATGAGAACTGAACAGGGCTTCATGTATGTTCCACCAATTCTCTACCACCAGGCCATACCCAGGACAACTTTATTCCATATTTGTTGACCTTTGACCTTTCTTCATCTACCCCTCAACTCTCTTCCCTCCTCCGTCTCCCACCAATAATCCATCTCTACTGAACCTTCCTTGTCATCAGGAACACTGCTGGCCTGCACACTGTTCACTATCACCATTGATTCCCCAGGCCTCATACTGCTTAACAGGCTACTATGTTTGACTGAGGAAACTGCTTCCTTCTCTGTTGTCCTCCTGCCTCCTGGATGCCCCTCCTCAGCCTCCTCATCTGTCCTGCTCCTCATGTTCCCTCTCCAAGGAGCACCTGGAAAGGCAGGCCCTGTGCTTCTCCATCAGGTCTCCCCTAAGGTGCCACAGCCTCCTGAAGGTCTCTTCTCACTGGTACCATGTATTGTTGGCCTCTGAGGATTTCCCTTACCTCAGGCCTTTCTCCCAGGCTTCAGACGTCTCTCTAATTGTTGGCTCAGCATTTCCATTAGATCTTTAACAGATGACTCCAACCCCATGGTTCTACCTCATTCTCTGCTCTGTCCATCTTCCAATGGCCCAGGTCCCCACTTTCAGGACCATCCTAAGTACTTACATTTCTCTCATACCCACATCAAACTTGAAGAAACATTCCCCTGGCTCTGGATCCAGAATCCAACCATTTTCTCTTTCTGCTTCTATCCCCTGGATCAGAACCACCAGCAATGAGTGGTCAGCTTCCCAGCCTGCTTGGAACACTGTGATCAGAAGGATCCCCTAGGCAGGCGCTCAACATTGCAAGCTGCTTTTGTGCTTCCGTGTACACAGGGGAAGGATGCAAACTAGGGAGGCTCCGGCCTTCCTGCAGCTGCAGCTTCTCTACTTGTTCAGTTTTATGAAATTATGGAGAAAGAGGCCGTCACCCATCAGTAAAAACCACTGTTGATTTAGAAACTCCACTAAACAAAATACCCATAATCCCAGCACTGTGGAGGCAGAAGCAGGCGGATCTCTGTGAGTTTGAGTCCAGCCTGGTCTACAGAGTGAGTTCTGGAACAGACAGGGCTATAAAATCCTGTCTCAAAAAACAAACAAACAAACCACAAAACAAATAAACAAAAAGGGTAGAGTGGGGCAGGGACATTTTGTGGATGCTTGAGCCATGCCCCAGGCTCTATTCTGGCCTCCTGACTCTTTCCTTGGGCTGCTCTTAGCCTTTTGTGGCTCTTTGGAAGTCAGGTACTTCCAACCTCACTTTAGCTTGCTCCTTATTCTACTTGGGGAGACACCACCTGCTGGGCCTTCACCTCCTTTAGATCTGTTCCCACCCAGACCCAGTCTGTCTCCCGATTGAAAACTGTAGGCTGAGCAGGAAGGAGCAAGGCTTGGACCTCCAAACTGGGGAGGCAGAGGCAGAGGCAGGCTGACTTACACAAGTCTCTGACCAGCCTGGTCCACAAAGCCAGTTCCAGGCCAGCCGTATCTGGGAGGAAGACCCTGTCTCATATAAAATAAAACCAACCTGAAGGACCTCCATAGAGAGATAATTCAAGGGGTCTGACTGCAGGCCTCCAAGCTGTAAATTCAATCCTCAGAGTGCACATGGTGGAGGAAAAACACAGTCTGGGGTGAGCTGTCTTCTGACTTGTACACTGTGGCCCATGTTCACTTCTGCCCACTATAGATATACATTAACTAACTAATTGATTAAAAGAAACCTGCATCCTCTCTATTCCCTCCATTTCCTTCTTACTCTACTCAGCTTCCCCAACAGTACTTTAGACCTTCCCTAGTCTATATAACCTCCCTCCTGACTGCATCAACGCTTTTCTCCCCACCCCACCCCCACCCCCACCTATTTAGGGTACAGGCTCCCTTTTTTTTTTTTTTGGTTCTTTTTTTTTTTTTTTTTTTGGAGCTGGGGACCGAACCCAGGGCCTTGCGCTTCCTAGGCAAGCGCTCTACCACTGAGCTAAATCCCCAACCCCCAGGCTCCCTTTTTTATCAGTCTTTTTTGCTGAGAACTTTCAAGCATCTTGGCTGTAGCAGAGGCTGCAATCAATCAAAGGTGTAGATGAGGATACCCAGGCCAGACAGTTCGTATGCTTCCTTGCTAGGTGAGGCTGCTATGGGAACCAGCGTTATCTCAGTGATAACAGCTTCATTTGCACAGGACTTCTTTACTGGTGACCAAACACTTTCACACACGGACCTGCCTACTCCTCACAGATACCTCAGGCGCCTGGGGGAGGGGATTTCTAATCTAAAGATAAAGAGATTGGTGTTCTCAGGAGCCATGTGACTTGCCAAAGTCACCGTGCTGTCCCGGGCTGCACACCAGATCTCCTGGAGTGGAGGTCCTTGGGTCTCCCCTTCACCCCAAGCTGCCTCCCCAGAATCTCCTATGGAAGGCACACCTGTCCGAAGTTGCAGAGAAAGGGGCACACACCTGCTTTGTTAATGGGGGACATCGTACAGCCAGGGAGACTTGCTTCAGGAGTAAAGAACTTCCCAGGCAAGTATAAAGACCTGAGGTTAGATCCTCAGAACATGCATACATGGCCCTGTGAAGGTCCTCTGTAACTGCAGCATGTGGGAAGTAGAAATGGACAGGTCCCTCAAGTTAGCTGGCCAGCTAGTCCAGGTAATCAGTGAGCGCCAGGTTCATGACAGACTCTGTCTCAAAAATAAAGTGGAGCCCAGCAGAAGACACCCAATGCTGACCTCTGCCTCCAAACACGCATAAACAGTGCATTCAGTGCACATACCCAATGCACACCCACCAACATACATGCACACCAAACACATAGACATGTAAACACTGAGTGAGCGCGTGCACACACACACATGCATACATGCATGTACGCACACACACACACACACACACACACACACACGAAATCAGCCTGTGCATTTAAGCTGATTTATCTCTGATTATCTCTTAAACATCTTGCTTACCACTACGTTAGCTAAAATAAGGAAGTATCAATGCACTTATGGTGGTCTCCTTAGCTCTTGTGTAAAAACATCTGGGTTAAATTTGGAACAAGCCCCTTGTTATATGGCTCTTCCTGGATTACAGCTAGACACGCGTGTGCATCTGTATAGTGCAAGGAAGCATGTACATGAGTGGTCTCGCTCACAGACGTCCCCGTCCCTCACCTCAGGCTGCTGTGCATCAGAAGGACACACCACCTCATCCTGCCTCACCAGCACTACTTGGTGATCATAGGCTTGGGCAAATCAGAGGCCCTACCCTGGCCCTCAAGAAGTGACACGCACGGCAAGATGCCGGTTATAGCAAACACACTATGGATCTCTCTCTTCCCCTCTCCCCATGTGTGTGCAGTGCATACCGCATGTTTATGTGCACGGGTATATATGTATATGCAAGTGTCCATATTCACATGTATGTGCGGGGGTGCATGCATGTGGGGGGTCAGATGTCAACCTCAGGCGTCGCTCCTCGGGAGCTGTGTATCTTGAATCTTCATTTTATTAACCACCTGGAGCTTGCTGCTTAGCCTAAGCTGGCTGACTGGCATGCTCTATACCTCTGCCTCCCCGCCCAGGGAGGCTCTTCACCTGAGTTAGGTCCTTATATGTGCAAGATAAGCGCTTTATCAGATAAGCTATCTTTCATGGTTTCCTGAATTTCTTGTGCAGCTTGGTGCAAGCATGTGGGGTTGAAAGCAATAGGGACTGTGTGGTGTGGCCATGGCTAAGGACCTCACGGCCAACATCTCCTTGAATCTTCAGCTTGTAAACTAGCAGAAATGAGTACCTGGGCGGGCATGGGGGTCAAAGGCTTTGGTAGCAGGCAGCTAGGAATCCTCCCTGCCTCCTCGTGGGCAGACAGAAGGAGGAAACAGGTTAGGCCTGTCTTCAGGGCCTAGACCTGCTTGGTATCCCACCCCTGAGTTTTGCAAACCTTTGTAACTAAGGTTGCCAACTGCTCTCCTTGAATACCCTTCTCTAGACTACGAGTGGCCACTGGTAGCGGGCAGCAAGCAACAGGTAGGCCTTGCTCCTAGACTGGTCTTTGCCTTGGCTGTCCTGGCCTGTTAACTGTCTTGGGTCAGGGCTTTAACAAGCTGGCTTCACTTTCCTGTCCTGTCCTGTCCTGTCCTGTCCTGTCCTGTCCTGTCCTGTCCTTCTCTATGTCCCTAACTCACTGTCCTGAGTGAGTCTCTGCAGACACCACGGTGTGATCTTATAAACTGAGGCTGAAGAACATGTTTTCTCAGTTTTGGCACCATGGGCACTTGGGGCAGGATGCCAAGCACAGCCTCTTTAGCACTGAGCTATACTTCTCGCTCCAGAGTGACTGATTGTGGTGGCTACCCTGTATGCTGATGGACATTTGAAGCATCTCTGGCTTCTAGTATCTTCTACTCGACTCTTGCTCTGGTGTGATACTGGAGAAAAATCCTAGCCAGGCACTGTTCCCTGCTTCTGGAAGGAGGGGCTGCCTCTGGTGAGAACCTGAGCTCGGCAGTCATGTCCCAGGGTCACATCTGCTCAGCACTGAACTCTGACACCTTCCTTGTCTGCAGTCCAGGAAGCCACGCCTTGGCTCACAGTGGCTATGAGGTTATAGTGTGGGCCAAGGCTATACCTGATGCATGGCTGCCTTTTTAGTTCCCCAGCACCACTGCCCACCTGGGCTGCCTCCATCCACCTCATAGTGCAGGCCCAGCTGATCCTGGCTGCTGGCTGGCCTCTGCTAGGGCACAGTGACAGGGCTCTCAGGGCCCTTCAGTTGTTGGGGAGGTGAGGAGGGTGGGAAGGCTCACCAATGCCCTGGAGGGAGCATGTGAGAGACTGGCTAGGGCTCCTAGAAAATAGCCAGGCAATTACTCAGAATGACTAATTACGCTAGGCTGTGGGATCCCTGGGGAGTTTGGACTCTTCCCAAATTGTTGGACACATTCCAGCGGAGAACAGCTAGTGCTACAGCGCTATGGTGTGCAGATAGTTCACAGCGGGGGAAGCCAGTGGCCTGTAACTTGAGAAGGAGCCATGCCTAGGGGCTGCAGGAAGGAGAGGCACACTCAGGAGCCACACAGAAGTGTATGTCGTGGGCGGGCATGACCCTCAGACAAAGCCGTGAGACCCACTGTTCAAGACCTGAGTTGGGGCTGACAGCAGAGGCATCTAGAAGAAAGCTGGACCTGTTGATCCAGTGCTCCCCTGTTCTGTACACTGTGAGCAAGTGTCCACACTGTGAGAAGAGCACCCCCATGACCTTGAGTGGATAAGACGGGTGGGGGGCTTAGTGCCAGGAGCCTGGGCAGCTCTGCAGAGGTACAGGGATGCCATACCCAGACAGGTGAGGTACAGAAGCCATTGTCATCTGTACAGAGCCATGAGCTAGAGGTGGGAAAAGTCCCATTTGGGCGAAGTGAACGAAGTGAGCGTGGCAATAGAGTTCTGGGTCACAGACACTGGTACCCTTCTTTTGGGAGAGGCACCCTGGGGCTCAGGCTTTATCTTGCTGAGGGTCTTATCCTAATGGTAGATGGAACCTGAGGGCAGTGTCTAGAGTCTGGTCAGGACTAAACTCGTAAGGATTGTAGCTGTGGTAAGGAAGGCTTCTGCTGAGTCAGGATGGAGCCTGCCTTTAGTTTGTTTTCCTTTGTTTCAGGGAACCCAGGCAGGCGGAGAAACCTCCCTTTAGCTGCAAATAATCTGAACTTCAGATTTTCCTTATCCACCTCCAGTGCTGGGACTACAGGTGTGGGCCGTCAAGCCTGTTCTGAGCAGTGTGGCAGATGAATCTGGGGCTTCGTTCCTGCAAGTGACTGAGTTATTGACCTCCTCTCCAGTCTGCATTACAGCCTTAGGCTACAGGCAAACAGGAGTGGGAGAAGGGAGTGAAATTGTCCCCAAATATTCAGTTAACAAGCAAACGAACTCAGTGGGTAGAGGCAAGAGAATCCAGTGTACAAAGCTAACCTCAGCTACACAGCAAACTCTATGCATAGGGTACACGAGACCCTGTTTCATAAAATAAAATAGCCGGGGGAAGGATCTGATGATTCAAATCAAGGCCGAGGTTGAACCTGCAATTCCTAACCTGAGTAAGAGGTAGGGGCAGGAGGCTGTGTACCCCTTCACACACCTATACCCTGCATCTGCACAGACCTGTACCCCTCGTTTGCACAGGCCCCACTGCAGCAGCTCACTAACGTCCCACACAGTCATGAAGCCTTGTATCTGCTTCTAGAGTTCTGCCTGCAGGAAGGTCCAGTCAATTACCGGGCTGCAAGCTGGCCGGTTACCTCAGCTGAGCGCTGGGGTCCAGCATTATCCGTGTTTTCCTGCTGTTACTAATGTCCTCTTCTCCCCGATCCTCACACCCTCACACCCACTACAAGATAAGGCTGGTTCTGTCTCTTCCTGATCTTCCAAGCCCATCTGTATCATTGCCCTCTAACCCCCTTGGTTGTGGCATGACTATCTCTCCCCTGGACCAGCTCCTCACCCCCATCTCTCTCCAACTTGTTCCTTGCGCCGTGGCCAGGTCAGTACTTTAAATGATGTGACTAGGGACACAGTGTATCCTTTTTAAGAACTGACGGTGGCTTCCATCATACTAACAGAATCCAAATCCCTTGACCAGCTCACAAACTCTTTGAGTTCCTGTCGCCGCGGGGCCTTTGCGCATGCGTGATCAGCTCTGTGGGCTGCAAGTCAAGCTCCCAAAGACAGGCACGGAGAGGAGCTGCTATCAGCTCCTGCTTGCAGCAGTGTCCCCAGAATGGTTCTGGCCACAAAGTAGAGTGTAGTAGCCCAAGGCATGTGAGGGTGAGCGGTCTGCAATAGAGTCTCCAGGAAGCCTCCAGCCTGGGCTGGAAATAATGCGGGTTCCTAGGACACAAAGAAGCAGTCATCCCCTAAGGGGCCCTCAATGAGCCAACCCCCTCAACATACACACACACACACACACACACACACACACACACACACACACACACACCACACACACACACCACACACATACACACCACACACACACACACACACCACACACACACACACACACCCCCCCCACACACACACCACACACACACACACCCCCCACACACACCACACACACACACACACACACACCACACACACACACACCCCACACACACACACACACACACACACACACACACCCCACACACACCACACACACACGCACACACACACACACACCACACACACACACACACACACCACACACCACACACACACGCACACCACACACACACACCACACACTACACACACCACACACCACACACACACGCACACACACGACAAAGAGATGCTGTGAGCGAGTGCTGACGAGAACGGAGCTGGAGGTGGCGGTATGGCTGGCTGCAGCAGCTGAGTTAGAGCCTCATTGGAGGGAACAGCACTGAATGCCAGTGACTACACAAGGTTCTGCGTTCCCACATGAGGAGGCCTGGAGCCGGGCAGACAGCCAGGATCTCATCCCCCAGCATCTCCGTAATAGCAGCGTGTCCACTTGTCCCTCAAGGCCTTGGTTCCCAAAGGTCTGAACCCCAGTCACCCGAGGTACTGGCCACTTCAAGATCTTCTTTCTGACCAAAGGCACATCCTATCATTGAAGGCAGCTATCTAAGTCCCCTCTCTTGTGTGGCTTGAATGGTGAACCCCTAATTCTGGACATCTCCAGTACAGCAGAGTGTGAACTTAGAAAGACTCTGTGGAGTAACCGTGGGGTCACGGGGGAGGCTGTGGTCCACTATGACTAGAGTGCTACAGGAAGGGGAAACCATTCACAGCAACGTGCACAGGGGTTGAGGAGACACAGGGAGACTCAGCCTGGCCCTGTGTCTTCCACTCAAGCTGGTGCGGGCCCAGCAGCTGGGGTTCCCTCATAGTGTCTTGTGGTGGGCGGGCGGGCTCCTGAGATCCACTGCCAGTCTGTTTGTGAGCATGGTGTCTGCTCTCTGGAAAGCTTTGGATGTGACCCCTCAGACATGTGTGTTCCAGTAACGCATCCCGTGGAGACACCTCAGCACACAGGCTGAATCTGAGTATTCCACAAAAGTGCCAGGTCACAGGGCTCAGCTGCTTCCTCTTGAAAACAGATGTGCGGCCTCCTTGCCTGGGTCAGCATGGACAACGCAGGAGCAATGAGATGGTGTGGGGACATGGCCTTCGGGCCACAGCCCCCGCCCCCTCCCACACACACAGGAGCTTTTCACACACGAGTGGTACTCACACAGCCACTATCCTCGAAAGCCTTGAAACCTCACCCTTTCTCCTCGTACTGTGCTTAAACACACCGCATGCTGCAAAGCAGTCGCTCGGACTCGGAAATGGGTACTTTGGTAATCCCTGCCAACATGTGTCTTAGGAGAATTAGCTGATTACTCGACTGGCTGGGAGCCTCTGGATTCCAGTACCAAACACAGCTACCATCTCCAGCTGTGTGGCATTCAGACGGCTGGGGAATGTGGCCATCAGTCCTCATTCAAACTGTTGCTCATCTAAGTCTTTACACTCAATGTTGAGAAGAGATAGAAGTCGAAGAAAATCTCTCTACAGATGTCTCTATGCCCAACAGAATGTGTTCTCACACATATACTTTTTAAATATATACACGGGATTCTCCCAGTATTCTCTCTCTTCTTTTGTAGTCCAGGCTAACCTTGAACTCTTCCTCTTTCTTTTTTCCTTATTGACAGGGTTTCCCTGTACAGTCCTAGCTGTACTACACTAGCCCTATACTATAAAGACGAGTTAGCCTTGCACTAACAGAGCTCTACATGCCACCACAGAATTACAGGTTTGTGCCACCATGCCCAGCCCATCTTAATCCTTAGCAAACATATTTGATAATGGTAACATCCAGCCAGTATATGCTAGAGTCCTGTCTCAGCTCTAGTGGGACTTATACCAGTGTAACCAGCAAAGGGCAGAGAGTGGGCTCACTGCCCCACTTCCCTGCCTAGGGACAGAGGTCACATAGCCACCAGCACAGCACCACCTTCACCCAGCCCCCCTATGTACCACATCTTAACTACATTGAGACATGCTTCCTTCAACTATCTCCACGTAAAAGCACACTACTGGATGAAGTTTAACCGCTGATCAGGGTCTGTGCTGAGGAGGAGAAGAGAAGACAGGTAGCGGGGCAAACCAGGGTTCAGTGTTCCTCTGGCCAAGCCATGTCTTTTTTTTTTTTTTATATCTTTCGTATATGTGTGTGTATGTATACACACATGTGCGTGCCTGTGTGATTGTATGGGCATATTGTGCAGGTCGCACAGGGATCAGAGAGGGCAGCCAGCACCCTCTTCTACTACTCCTTTCTGGCTCTGAACCTGGAACTCCATTTTTTGGGGGGAGGCTGGAAGCTAGCAAGTCCCGGTGACCCACCCTCCGAGCTCGGGTTGCAGGCAAGCATTCAAGGGATGCCTGACTTGTTATATGAGGACCGGGGTCTGGACTACAGTCATCATGACGGGGCAGCAATACCTCTTACCTGCTGAGCCATCTCTTCAGCCCCCACTCCATGTAAGAAAAACTTTAATTTGTTGCCACCTCTAAAATTTGGGTGATTTCATAGGGAAGGTTGGATTTCTAGAATCTCTTAGAAATGTAGAGACCTGGTGACTAAAGTCAAGGAGTCCATATGAAAGTAACCAGAGGGAGCTGAGGAAAGGCTGTCCCTTTCAGAGAGACTACTTCCTCTCAAGGGGCACACTCTCAAGGCTCCTTCTCCCCTCCCATTCCTTATTTTAGAGGTTGCCGCCAACATGCCCCTAGGGCCCAGCCATGGCTGTAAGACAGTGGTGAGGGCTTTGAGTGAGATGGCTAATGACTTTTGACCGTGAGCTCAATTCTGGGTGTAAACGAGGAAAGACTGGGGTGGAGAGGGGCTATACAAAGGGTGGCTATTTTTCTTCTTGAGGACCCGGGCACAGCATGGCTCTGAAGGCCGGATGTTTCAGAGACACCCCAGTTGGGACTCTTGCCCTGGCCACTGGGAAAATTACTTAGCTTTCTCAGTCTTGGTGTGATGTCTTAAAAGTGCTGGCAATTCTAGCCACATTGACACCATGGTGTTCTGAGGCTCAGTGAACCAGAAACATTTTTTAAAACAATCAAGAAAGTCCAGCAACATTGGCTGCTGTTGTCCACCCACCTGCTGAGCTCTGTTTCCTGTGGTACTTGGGTGCATTGCTCCCAGGCCTGAGTGCTGCCTCAGAAGCAGGCAGGTGCTGGGGTATCACAAAAGCTGGGCCACTGGCCACCAAAGGGGCCACTTTTAAACAAGCCCAAGGTTTTGGGTTCAAACCCCAGAACTACATAAAACACAACTGTGATGCCAGCATTTGGGAGGTGGACGCTGGCATAAGTTCAAGGCTATCCTCAGATGCACATCAAGTCGAGACCAGCCTAGGCTACGAGAAACCCTTGCTCAAAAAAGGTGTCTAAGTATTTTCCTCTGAATTAAGAAGCCTAATAGGGCAGTTGTAAAGAGAGGAAACTGAAGCAAGAGAGGACCAAAAAACCACAGTGATGTTCTGGGACAGGTTAGAAGGAAAACTATGTGGAAGCTGGGATGGGACTGAGAGCCAGAGTGCTCGTCTGTAGTATGCTTAAGAGTCATAAGACCACAAACAAGACATAGTAAAGCTTTATGAAAGCAAGAAAGACGTCCCCTCCGATATGCAGATCCAATAGACTGGGATGTGTTGGCTATAAAGATGGACTAAACTAAGAATCAAGCCTTGCAGGAGTTCAGGGTACAGGAAAGGGTAGACGCCAAGCTGACCAGTGATGCAATGTGGACACTTTGAACAGGGGCTGTGACCTGGAACCAAGGGAGCTGGTCCTCCAGGGCTTACAGATGACACCTGCAGAGGACAGGGCTGAATAGTTATTCTAACCCACTCGGTTACAGCATTGTTCCCAGCTTAGCTTTGTGTAGCGTCTTCTGCATTCACATGCACCGAATCCTTGCGAAAGAAAGGCTTTGTGTCCAATTTTGCAAACAAGACACTTGCATTTGGAGAACTTTAACTGACTAAGTAGTCCATGCTAGCCTTGAACTTAAGACAATCCTCTGCCTCAGTATGGGGTCAAGGTGTATATCACCATGCCCAGCTCAGGAGGGAGCACTCACCATCTTCTACAAGTCCGTCCAGCCCCCAGGGGAGCCTCTGCAGAAAGGCAGAGCTGGTCTCCTCAAAGAAGACCAGATGTATAGGAGAGCTGTGTGGGAAGGTTGGGAGCAGAAAAGGTCTATGCTCTGTGACCTGAGGTTTTCTGCTCCCTGAGGTCCAGGCCAAAGTCAGTGGCCAGGAAACTCTCTGTAGCAATACTTGAACAAGGATGAGTCTGACTGTGGAGAGCCATCCTGACCAGGGAGCTGCAGGAGGCCGACTTCTGTGTGTGTCAGACACACAGTCACAAATATCAACATTACGATTATTTCTTGAAAAAAGCAATCCCTTCTACTAGTTTCTCTAAATTTTAATAATAATCGATTTGGGGGCTGGAGGTATGGCTCAGTGGTTAAGAGCACTGACTGCTCTCCTGAGTTCAAATCCCAGCAACCACATGGTGGCTCACAACCATTTGTTTTTTTGTTTTTTTGTTTTTTTTTTGTTTTTTGTTCTTTTTTTCGGAGCTGGGAACCGAACCCAGGGCCTTGCGCTTCCTAGGCAAGCACTCTACCACTGAGCTAAATCCCCAACCCCGCTCACAACCATTTGTAATGGGATCCGATGCCCTCTTCTGGTATGTCTGGAGACAGCTACAGTGTATTCATAAAAAACAAATAAAGAAATTTTTCAAAAAATAGATTTGATTTTGATGTGTACAAGGTTTTTTTTAAGGGGGGTTGGTTTTTTGTTTGTTTGTTTGTTTTGCCTGCCTGTGTATATGTACATGTACAACACGTATGCCTGGTGCGGTGGAGGTCAGAAGAAGGCAGTAAGTCTCTTGGAGCTGGAGTCACAACCCCACATGGAGTCTTCAGAAAAAGATCAACAAGTGCCCTTCAGAACCTCTGAGCCATTTCTCCAGCTCTGAGGGACTCTAAATTTTATCTTAGGCTAAGTACGCTGCTTACAGAGCTATATATCACACTATATTCTTTATATAACCCACGAGAGGCAGGCTAGAATACCTGGAGTTTGATCTTAAACTCCTGTTGGGTTTTAGCTTAAGGAAGGGGGAGTCCGGACGCAGGAGTCACAGAACCACAAGGTTTATGCTCGTACTAGCCTCACCCTGGGCTACAACACATTTCCCTTCCCCATCTACCCTCAGTCCCAGTTTTCCCTGCATCATTGACTTTGCAAGGCCGCCAAGCCCTTTCTGGAACATGGTAGAATGAAAGTCCGCCCGCCCGCCCGCCCGCCCGCCCGCCTGCCTGCGGCACCTTCTCCCTACTCCTTTACTCTCCCTGGGAGCACACTGTTCCTCCCTCCAGGCCCCAGAATGTTCTTTAGTCTGGAGAAACGGTTCAAATGGGAGACCATCCAAGTTTGTAAATTCCAGTAAAGGCATGTGTGGAGCCATGCTTAGGAGGCAAATTCTCCAATTGCCTAGAAGTAAGCTCAGGTCACAAGGAAACTGGTTTCACAGCTGGGAGAGAAAGGAGCGGAGTGTGTTATACCCAAATGGTTGCATGGCTTAAGGAAACAGCAGCGCTCCCACCAAGTCTCTTGTGAGTTTCTCACACCCCTCACCATCAAAGGACTGGGGACAAGAGCCACGGTCTTAGAAGATGGTCTCTTGGCTAAGCGTCCACCAGCAGCAGGCACACAGGGGCCTCAGGTTGGTCCGTGTCTATTCCAGAGGCTTAGAATCTTACCAAACCCAGGGTCCTTCACTTCAAAGCCCTGTCTTTGAAGACTGCCTTCAAGCTGTATCTGTTCAGGGTTTCCTCCCAGAAGCAAAGACACCTCCCAGTGACACCTGCGACTCATTGCTTTTGCCGCTTGAAGCTCACTAACGCTCCCAAGGGCACACTGAGTCCTTGGGGCCAGCAGCCTGCAGTGCCTGCACACCCAGCCACACTGAACAGCCTACCATCAAACCACAGAGGGGCCTGTGAGCACCCAAATGCCTGAACGTGTGCCCGGCCAGCAAAAGCCTGAGGGTTCACTTCATGTTCATGTGATTCTCAAACCAAATACTAAACGTGCCCCATAGTTTGCCACCCCATCTCTGGCAGATACCGGCAAGTGTCCTGATGGCTCCCAGGAGCCATCTAGTGACCCAGGGCCACACTGGGACCAGTTATCAGTGCCCTAAACCCCAGCCCTCTCAGGTTTTCTCCCCCTTGCCCCCGCCACCCAGCCTTACAGTGAGATAATGTTCTTCGGGTACCCACCTGTGGCTACTGAGAGCCCCAGGGGCTTAACCCAGTACACCCCCTAAATGAGCTGTGTTTAATGAAACTTATCACGGGATGGGCAGCTTCTGTGCACCTGCTAAAGACCACACCATCCCTCACCTTCAGTGCCGCCTCCTCTAACTAGAACCTTATGACGAGTCCCCTCCAGGACAAGCCTGCTGGATCCACCTGCTCGCCCGTTTGCTTTGGGAATCTTCACTACGACAGACCCCACAGACTCAGGACAAGGTCCCCTTGTCACCTTAGGTGCTGCTGTGAGGAAAGGAAGTGGGAGTCCTGACTTACCAAGACTCCCAGTGTGGGTGTGAGCATGCCAGCACCCAGGCTTGTTTCAAGGTTATGGGTACCAGGTGACTTGCTCACAGTCACCACGTGGCTGTAAACACGCCGAGCCAAGCTGGGCTTACTCAGCTGGCTAAACCCTACACCATTTTGTCCTGAGCTGGGCCTAGTTGTGTGTGTGTTGGGGGTGGGGGTGGGGTGGGGAAGAGTATATGGGACTGGACTGGGGCGGCTTCTCGTCCCACGCTGAGGAAGTAGAGGCTGAAAGAGGCCTCGCTGCCTACACATAGCCCACAGCATCAGGACTTCTGAAGCCCTGGCTTGGAAGCCCACTTTCAGGCTGCATCCACTCAGGGTTTCCTGATGCCCCCTCCTTAGAGGTCACACAGCCTGTGGAACCTCTTTCAGCCCTTTCCCATATCCAGCAAGGTTGGTGAAAAATGACCTTCCTTTCCTCAGCCCAGGTTTGTCCTTCTGGATGAGGAAACTGGTGTGAGACTCCCCAAATCCACCCTCCTCGTTTCCTGGAGAGTACATCCAAACTTGAAGCCTTCACTGCGGCAGAGGATGGCTGCCACCACCCTCTCTGTCGTGAACAATCCCTTGTCTGAGGCCTCTGAGGGGCTTTGAGATGTTGAGATGTTTGCTCAGCCTGTCTACATGTGGCTGAACAAAGATGTCAAGGAGCAGCAGATTCCTTCCAGGTGATGGGGATCACTGGGTGAGGGGAAGCACTGGGGTCCCCGGGAAGTGACCCTGTGAGTGGCGAGATGACACGCATCCAAGGGTCTGTGGGTAGTGGGGGTTCAGAAGAAGTCAAATCCATGGACCCTTTTCCTATGAACTTGGTTTCAGATTAACTTGCTCCTAGACTGAAGTGGCTTTGAGAAGCGGGACCTAGGGACTCCTAGGGAGATGTGGAGACACTTAGAAGAGGTGCTAAGTGGCAGATGTCATCCGGCTCCAGAGAGTGCCCCATGTTGGAAAGGATGCGGAGAGACACTGTGGACACTCGGGGACCAGTGGGCAGTTAGTTGGGGGTGGGGCGCAATGCATGGTCAGGGCCTAGAGCTGGCAGGCTTCGGTCAAAGCTCCTGCTCCAGGGCTGGTGGGGAAGAAAGCACCTACCTGTACCACGGTGGGTGGGTGCTGAACACCTGGACTCATAGATGGTGGGGTCCTGCAAGTGAGGAGTCATCCAGTGCCCACTTGGTGCCGGGGCCCAGAGCCTGCCACTCCTGTAGCACCAAGGGCCATGCTGAGGAGGATCTGAAAGGAGAGGGCTGTGGGAGGAGTGGCCTGGATCCCAAGCCCCAGGGTAGGCCCTCAAGGGCCTGTGGGGAGGCTGTGTTCCAGGCTTCCTTTGACAGCCCACAGGAGGTCTGAGGAAGAATATGGGAGATTGTGCGGAAGCGGGCAGGCCCTTGGGCCAGAGCAATGCACCTGAAGCCAGTGAAACTCAGGTGTGCACAGCATGTGCCTGGTGCACATGGACATGGCCGGCACAGAGAACAGAGGAAGGCAGGTCATAGGGGTGTGAACAGACTTTGAAGTTAGGAGAGACCTTCTGGCCAGGACTATACCTAGAAGTAAGGCAGCCCCAGTCAACAATGGCTCCAGGCTCTTCTGTATTTACTGCCATCTGGGTTCACCCCTCCCCTTCTCCTCCCCATCCAGCGGCCATTCCCTCCTGGGAAGAGTAGAGAAGCCTCAGACTCGGGGCCAGGGGATATAGGACCACAGGTGGGGCAGGGCAGGTTTGAGAGCAGTCCAGGAACACGCAGAGCATCCCAGGGGAAGATGGAGTGGGACCCAGCTGAGGATGCCAGGGTGGGATGTGGGGCATTGTGAGAAGAGAGCCAAGGGGGATGAGTAGGGAGAAGACCTCAATCCGAGGTTGGGTTGTGGGGTGTGCAGTCAGGGAGAACAGAGGGATGACTTGAATGGGAGAGGGCTGTCGAGGAAGGAAGGTAGCAAGTGGAGTCTGGGAAGGAGCCAGGCAATGGGCAGGCAGGAAGGTGCCAGGTAGGGGAGGAGTGAGAGGCTGCCAGATAGGGCAAGTGGGAGAAGGCTGCCAGGAGGAGCAGGTGGGCAAAGTGCTAGGCGAGAGGGAGGTGCCAGGCAGTGGGGAGGAGGGTGGTGCCAGACAGGGAAGGGAAGGTGCCAGGCAGCAGGGTGCCAGACAAGGAGGGGGAGGGGGTACAGGTGGAGGGAAGTGCAGGATGGTTCCAAGTAGGGGTGGGAAGAGAGGGTTCTAGGTAGGGATGAGGTATCAGGGCTGGAGAAAGAGGTACCAGGTCAGGGAGGATGCCAGGCAGAGGGAATGGAGAGAATCAGGAGGGTGGGGAGCACGGAGAGAGAGGAAAGATGTCAGCAAGAAAGAGGAAGGACAGGGAGGAGGGGACAGACCAGGTAAAGAGAAGATGCCAAGCAAGGGAAAGCAGGGAAATGCCAGGTAGAGGAAAGATGCCAGTCAAGGGGAGGAGGGAGGACAGGTGAAGGGAGGAGGGATGTCAGGTAAAGGGAAGGGTGCCAGGCAGAGGAAGGATCAAGGATGCCAGGCAGAGGGATGATCAAGGATGCCAGGCAGAGGGAGGAGGGATGCCAGGTAGAGGGAGGAGGGATGCCAGGTAGAGGAGGAAGGATGCCAGGCAGCAGGAAGAGGAATGCCAGGCAGAAAGAGGAAAAGGAATGCCAGCAGGAGGAGGAGGGATGCCAGGCAAGGGGAGGAGGGATGCCAGGGAGCAGAAGGAGGGATGCCAGGCAGGGAAGAGAAGGGATGCCAGGCAGAGGGAGTAGGGGTAGCCAGCAGAGGCGAGGCAGCACTGCCAGTAGGGAAGGCGGGGGCGCTGGCGCAGCGCGGCTGGGCGGCGTGTTCGCCTAGGGCCGTGGGGGCCACGCAGTGCGGGTCGCTCACCTGCTCCCTTGGGACCCCGGCCCCGGAGAGCGGCTGCCCGCCCTCCGCTCCGAGCTCGGCTAGGCTTGGCGCCTGCGCCGCTGCAGCCTGGAGCGGGGGGGGGGGGGGGGGGGGGGGGGGGGAGGCGCAGGGAGCGTCTGCAAAGAGCTAGGCACTTAATAACGACTTAGGGATCGGAGCAAGAAGCATTGCCCTATCCATCAGTGGGTGAGCTCTTCAGCTCTGAGCCCTTGCCAGACCCAGACCCACCCGTGATGAACCTCAAGCCTATGCACAGGTATCTTTGAAAATGCACCTGCGCCCCCATCTTCCACAAATCGTTGCAAGCACTCTGTGTGCATTCTCACTGCTCCACACTATGGGCGTGTATACACACAGCAGGAGCCTCATATGTGCTGCAGATTTACCTACCAAGGAAATGCCCTCCCTAAGGTAGTGCTCCCATGCACACTATGGGAGGAAGGCTTTGATATGCTCAAGACCCAATCAAGATCTCTGGTATAACTTGGCTAGTCGGTCACAAACATCAAGAAAGTTTTTCAGAATATAGGGTCAGCCAAATCTGGCTTTGGTCACTTGGTCTTCCCAGAGTCCCACCTCCAAAAACCAGATCCCAACTAGCAGATTGATTATATGACACTCTGAAGGATAGACCTCTGACCTGCAGAGCAAATGAGTTCAAAGAACTGAGCAAGGGTCAGCATGTGCAGGAAGAAGCCGGTGAGGAGGAACCAGAGACCACAGACAGAGAGAGCCTGCTGGATGCCTGGGAGCAGTGCCCCCCAGGACATGGCAGACAGCAGGTTGCAGAGGAAGAGGCTGAGTCAAGGCCTTGCACTGCTTCCTTAGGTTTTCCTGTCACAGAGACCTGGCCACTCTGCTGCTCACATGATGGACACTTTGGAGTCTAAACCCTGAGCCCTGCCTGGTTGTGCTGACCCTGGGATCCAGGGGTCTCACAGGCATGGACAGACCTTTCCCACCCTTTCTTTTCCCACCCTTTTATTGTCTTATGAAAATGAAAGCTTTATGAAAAACTAGAATTAATAAAAATATATAATTTTTAAAAAGATTGCGTTTATTTGAAATTATGAGTATATGTGTGGGTATGTTCATGTGTTCAGCTGCCTGCAAAGGGAGAAAGATGTTGGATCCCCTGTAGCTGGAATTAACAAGGGTCCTGAGAACTAAACTCGGGTCTTCTGTAAGAGTAGTGCATGACTTAACTGCTGAGCCATCTCTCTCCCCCCACCCCCACCCCTCTCTTTTAAGACTGGATGTCACGCAGTCCAGCCTGGCCTCATTCTTGCTATGAAGTTGCGTATGCTCTTGAACTTGATCCTCCTGCCTCTGCCTGCAATCATAGCACAGGCACCCCTTGCCTGCAGGCTGTGGCACCCCTCTTCTGTCCTCCTTAGAGCTGGTAGGGAAGGCACACAAGCGCCTCCCTCAGTCAGTCTGGTGGTGATGGAAAGAAATTCTGGTACTTCTCAGTCAGTCAGCACGGAACAATGCCAAAAAAGTCAGTGAGAGTGCCACAGCGCTTACGGTCCTGACTATGACTCTGTCTCTCTGCCACTCTGGACAGGGACTCTGTAGTGTACCAGGAGGCATGGCAGCCTGGGCTTCCTGACCACATCCAACACAAAGTAACGGAATCGGGGCCAGCACCATGCCCAAGATGCCTGTGCTGGGTGAGGTAGCTAAGGGGGAACAGGCTGGTGTTGGACTGGGGTACAATCGGGGTGAAACTGGACCTCAAAATCTCAAAATGCTGCATTTATAGCAAGAATTTGGAAACAATTTGATTTTCATCAGCCCAAAATAGATCGGATGTCAGCTGAGTGACAGGTGCTTGGAAGACAAGTCACTTAAGGACATATCAATAAGAAGATATATATTGATCTAGAAGGATCTCAGCTACAAGTCAAGGGGGGGAGAAGCGACAGGTACAGGACGGTGTGTAAAGAATACCAACATCTGTGAGTGTGGGCATGCGCAAGCACGTGCTGTGTGTGCAAGCACACATATGACTTGTGTGTTTATGTGTGTCACATACAGTCTGTGCACATGCAAAGCACTCCTCCAGAAAGATGAGAAAAGCAGACCACAGTTTGTCCCTGTGTTCGTGCATGTGTGTGTCTGTGTCTGTGTTTGTCTGTGTCTGTGTGCATGTGTGTGTGATTGTGTGTCTGTGTGCATGTGTGTGTGCGTGTGCGTGTGCGTGTGTGTGTGTGTGTGTGTGTGTGTGTGCGCGTCTTCATGCCATGCTATGTATGTAGAGGTCATCAAAAAAAAATCTGTGAATCAATTTCTCTTCTTCTACAACATAGAAGGGCTTGACCTTAAGTCATCAGACTAAGTAGCAGGGACCTTTACCTTCTGAGCAATGGCACTGTTCCCTTCCTTCCTTCCTTCTTTTCTTTCCTTCTAAAACAGGGTCCTATGTAGCCTAGGATAGACTCAGACTTGCTATGCAACAGAAGATAA
This sequence comes from Rattus norvegicus, assembly GCF_021556685.1. Classification (NCBI taxonomy): domain Eukaryota; kingdom Metazoa; phylum Chordata; class Mammalia; order Rodentia; family Muridae; genus Rattus; species Rattus norvegicus. The sequence continues at coordinate 11,419,500 of NC_141537.1, read as the reverse complement.
CCTTGACCTCCTAATTCCCCTGCCTCTGTCTCTTGAGTGCTGGGATCTTGGGCATATTTCACCAGAACCGTTTTGTTGTTTGTTTGTTTGGTTTTGTTTTTTTTTGTTTGCCATACTAGGGATCAAACCCAGGGTCTCACGCTCTTCCAGTGGGGCAATCCCTCCAGTTCTCACTAGCTGTCCCACAAGCTTTGACAATTGTGTAATGATATGCACCCACCTCTGTGGTGTCCTGCAGAATAGCTTCACTTGCCTGAAGCCCCCCCCTCCCATGCCAGTCCACGTATTCATCCCTCTCTTCCACTCCCAAGCCCCTGGCAACTGCTCATCTCTCACTTTCCATAGTCAGTTGAATGCTATGACACAGGCAACTCCTGGGCTCTTTCACGTCAGGATGCAAGTGTCAGCTTTGCTATTTGTTTATTTATTTAAGCCTGAAATAATCTACCTCTGTTTGTATGCTTACGTTCCCTGTACCATCATGGCAGTTTAAAAGTCCTGGCCATGAAAATCTGCCTGAAGGCATCCAGACTCCCCAGGCTCTCCGGTGGCCTCTGGCCTGATCCCATCACAATGACTCCTTGCCATCATCTGGGAAGTCCCTCCGCCTCTCTTCTGTTCATTCCATAAACGTGTGGTGTCCTTATCAGTACAATCGTTGTTTGGAGTCAGGCAATGAAGCACACTGTGAACAAAACAGACCAAAGTGTTTCTGCCCACTTGGAACTTATCAAATGAGACAGATGGGTAAGAGGTGGATGTGACATCCACCGTAGCCATGTGAGACTGGTTAAGCACTCAGAGGTCAGTTCAGAGGGTGGGGTTAAGTTAACCAAGACTCCAGATGTATTAAGACCCTTTTGGAAACCCACTACTTTGTAGCTAATTTTAAAATATAGTAAAAAAGGCGTGGTGGTGTATCCCTTTAATCCCAGCACTCAGGAGGCAGAGGCAGATGGATCTCTGAGTTTGAAGTCAACCTGGTCTTTCCAGTATGGCCAGGGATATGCAAAAACAAACAAACAAACAAGCAAAACTAACAAAAAACCAAACCTGTCTCAAAATATATATATATACACATTACATACATTATGGAAGCCAGTAGCCAGCAGGGAGGATTTATAACATCCTCAGAAATAGGGTCTTACCATTTATTTCTAGTAGCCAAGAGTAACAGCAACACACACACACACACACACACACACACACACACACACACACACACACCAGTGAGTGGCTTGAACACAGGTACCCTACATGGATGGACATGGCTTCCACCAGAAGACATAAGCTATTAAATGAAAATCTCAGTGTCAGGCATGGGACACACCGCTATGAATTATTGGTCAAGGAGTCCCCAGAGCATTTGTGTTTATGCCCTGCATTAGTCCTGCTGTCAACCTCAGTCAGAGAACCTTTCCTCTGCAATGGGCAGCAATCAGTGGAGAAATTCATAGCTGGTCAAAGAGTGGGAGAGCATAGGTGACCACTATGCCGCCACTAGCCTAGGTTCGTGACATAACAGAAGATGGGTGGAAAGGGTGCAGAAGCCAGGGGATGAGGCTGGGAAGTACTGTCTTCTGGGCAGTAAATGAACGAGAGAGAGAGAGAGAGAGAGAGAGAGAGAGAGAGAGAGAGAGAGAGCACACTAGTGATATGGAAAGGGGTGTGTGTTGAAATCTCGGCTCGGTCCAGACAAAACACACCAGGCCAACATGGTCCCACATGGAGAGGTTTAATGTAAGGACGAGTCAAGGGAGAGGGAGGAGAGACAAGAAGAGGAGAGGAGTAGGGGCCGGCCATGAGCACGTGATGGGAAGTGGGGAGGGGAATGAGGAGAGAAGGGACAAAGGGGCAAGAGGGTAAGAGTGAGAGCAGGAGAAAGAGGGAGAGTCAGGCACAGCTGGCTGTTGCCAGGTAACTGTGGGGAGGAGCATCCCTGGCTTAGACAGAATGTTCAACAGTGTGGGAGATGGATAGATGAACATATGCTGTGGACTTGTATGAGATTGTCAAAGAATAGAAAGAAAAGATGATTTTGAAAATCAGTCAATTTCATCCATCACATTAATGAACTCAAGGAGAAACAGATTTCATCGGCCAATGCAGGACTCGGAGTCAACAAACTGCAGCATCCATTCACTGTAAGAACGCAGAGAAACCTGGATGAGTGGGGTTGGTGCGCACGCCTTTAATCCCAGCACTTGGGAGGCAGAGGCAGGCTGACTTCTGTGAGTCCAAGGAAGGCCTGTTATATAGAGAGTGAGCTCCAGGACAACCAGGGCTACACACAGAAACCCTGTCTCAAAACAAACAAACAAACAAACAAAACCACCCCCCCAAAGTGCAACCTAAGGGCAGCTGCCAAACCCATGAACTGACGCCAAACTGAGCTCTTTCTCCAAAAGGCATGACTGACTAGTTTAGTACCTCAGTCTGAGCATTGCCAGCAGTGGAGCAGTATAAGGAGGCTGGAAAGGGGACAAAGACAAGGGCGGGGAAGGAGAGAAGTGTCCTCATCTGCAGTGATACTGTGGAACAGGAAAGCCCCGTAGGTCTGCAGAAGGACCTAAGGAGAAAGTATCAAGGCCCAGGATGTAAAAGCCTGAAAAACTCACTTCCATACCCAGGAAGACCAGCTGGATCCCAGAACTGAAATGCAATTCTACCTTTAGTTGCTCAGGATGATGAAGTGCTCTGCACAGGGCAGGTTTGTAGGGACACGGGGCAGGTTTGTAGGGACACTTGTAGGACTTGCCCGTCGACAGCTCTACAGAACTAAGAAAGGAAGCAAAGAAAACCCTCCATCGTGGAGTGGCAGAGCTCGGCGCTTTGGGAGACTCGGTATAGGGAACATGGTGATTGTCCCCAGTCTGACACTGATACACGGACTTTTAAAAGGCAGGGTCTTGTGTAGCCCATGCTAGCCCCCAAATCATTTATGTAGCAAAGGATGGTTTGGGAATCCTTGATTCTTCTATCCGCCTCTGTCAAAATTCCAGTGAGTATTTTTTGTGGAAATAGAGAAAAGTACTCTGAAATGAAAGATGAAGGAAAAGGAGAAACGGCTCAGCAGTTAACAGCACTCACTGCTCTTCAAGAGGACCCAGGTTCAATTCCCATCCCTATGTGGTGGCTCCTAACCATATGTAACTCCTGCTCCAGGATTGCCCTCTTCTGATTCCCATGAGCATTGGGCACATGTATGGTGGGCAGACATGCATTCAGGTAAAGCATCCATATACATAAAATAAAAATAAATAAATCGTAAGAAAAAGGGGAGGCAAAGAAACAGATACAATTGAAATAAAAGAATAAAGTAGCAAGCACCAGTGAGAAAGCTCAGTGGGTAAAGTGCTTAGCTGGCAAGCTGGTGACTGAATTCAATTCCTGGGGTCTATGCAGAGGAGGAAGAAGGGAACCAACTCCAAAATGGTGTCCTCTGACCTCCAAATATGCCCTTGGCACATACCCGTGTCATGTGCATGCACAGACACACACATTTGGTTGTGAGTCTACACTTTAATGTCTGAGCCATCTCATCAGCTGCCCTCCCACATACAATAAGTAAAAATGAAAAGAATACCGTTGGCGGACTCATGCTAACCCAGGCCAATGGCTACTGCTCAAGCATCACCTTCAGAACACTATGTGCTTGGCAGAGAGGTGGACACAGATGAAAGAAACAGAGCAAAGAGCCCGGGGACAGACTAGCAAATATGCCCACCCAAACTCAATAAGGATCTTAAAGTTATCAATAGAGGAACGCCAGGGGGGCAGGAGAGATGGTTCAGTGGTTAAGAGTACTGACTGCTCTTCCAGAGGTCCTGAGTTCAAATCTCAGCAACTACATGGTGGCTCACAACCATCTGTAATGAGATCTGGTGCCCTCTTCTGGTGTGTCTGAAGACAGCGATAGTGTACTCATATATAATAAATCCTTTTAAAAAAAGAGGAAAGTCAGAATGAGCACACACCCAAAGTCAGAACCCCTCTAGGCTCTGTAAAATGTGGATTCAGCGGGTCACAATCTAGTGCAAAAGAGAAAAGTATGAGACTTTTAGACACAGCCATTCTATCAACTGCACCTTTGAGACCAGGGCTCAGTGAAGACCCCTCAGACCTGATGATTGGGTAAGCAATAGATTGATTTTCATTAAATAGAAAGTTTGTTACAGCATAGGAGAAAAAGGGAAACATATATCATATCAGACAGGAGCTACTTAGTATACATAAAGAACTCTGAACTCAGAATTCAGGGGAGCTGGAGGGGGAGGAGGAGAGGGAAGGGAAGGGGGGAGGGCTATCCACACAGAGAAGGAACACAGAGGAGGAACAGCACTAGGGAGGCAGAGGCAGGATGGTCTCTGTGTGTTTGAGGCCAACTTGGTCTACAGAGTGAGTTTCAAGACAGCCAGACCTTTCCAGAGAAACTCCTGTCTCAAAGAACAAAAACAAACAAACAAAAGAAAGAAAAGAAACAGAAGCAGAAACAAAAAGAAAAACCAACAAGACAGTCACAGTCACTTCCACACCAGGGTAGCAGACCCTGTAAGGTCAGGCGGTGAGCACAGCCTTAGCACACCGGGCAGAGCAGCTATGCCTCACCTCTGGGACACCACAGAAGCTGGTTGGATGTGGAGAGACCGAGCCACTGCGACCTCCAGCCAGGGATGTAGTGGACATGGGTCAGCAGAGAGTTTGGCAGTCTTCTTGTGACTAAGAACTTTAACCCGGTGCGTGCAGTCCTGAGTGTCCATCCCAGAAATGAAATCTCACAGTCAGCCCCAAACCTGCCCATGAATATGTCTGCAGCAGTTCTCTCCAGGACAGCTCCAAGCTGGAGAGGACCCAAGTGGGGACTATTATCCAGCTAAAAGGGAATGTTCTCATGCTACACATAGCTTCGCAGGGGAACCTCAGGACAACCGAGAGCTGGTTTCAATCTTTGGAGTTATTGAAAAGTGTGAGAAAAAAAAAAAGCCAAGTAAGTAAAAGGAAGACTCACACATTGCATGATTCCATTTTGATTCCATTTATATATCATTTTTGAGATAGCAAAATTATAGCGACAGGGAACAGGTTAGTGGCTGCCAGGAGTTAAGACAGGGTGGCATGGAAGGAGGGCGGATGGAATCCGGGAAAAGAAAAGGCCTGTCTACACAGCTGAGCTAGGCTGATGCCGGCTCCTGAGGCCTGGCCCACATCCCAAGGCCCAGCACCTAGGCCACCTATTTTGGAAAGGCCTCTGACTTGTTACTAAGCCGAACTCTGGAGAGAAGAAGATACTGGCTTACCTGGGTGAGCCCCAAATGTCCTAAGAGTCCGTATAGGGAGCATAGGGTGGAGGAACTGATGGAGCCGACGCGGCTGATAAAGTGCTTGCCTCACAAGTCTGGGGATCTGAGTCGGACTCCCAGAATCCATATGAAGATCAAGTGCAGTGGCACACACGCACACACTTGTAATCCCAGCGACGGTGAGGTGGGAGGCAGGGACAAGTGGATCCTGGGAAGCTTGCTGGCCTGGACCTTGTTTTGAACAATAGGTGGAAGTTGCCTGAGAAACATCACACAATAGCTTCAACACACAGGTACTCACATGCACACACACACACGCACTCACACACACACACTCACACACACACACACACACACACACACACACACACACACACACACACACTCAGATGGGCCAGCCCTGAAGCAGCAAGAGGTAAAGGACAGCTTCTGCCCTTGAGCTTCTACAAGAAGCACAGCCTGTCTACACCTTGACTCCAGTTACCTAGCTCACGGCCATTACAGTAGCCGTGGAGAAGAAACTTGAGCATGTGATCAACAACGTGGCTGAGATATGTTACCGCCCAAGTTTTGCAAGGGGTTACCATTGGGGGACAATGGGTAAAGACGCACTACATTGCTTATGTTCTCTCTTATAGTTGCATGTGAATCCACAATTATTTCAAAATAAAAACATCCAGTAAAAAAACGAGCCAAGGGACTTGGGGGTGTGGCTTAGCTGGGAGAGTACTTGTCTACCAGCATGAAGCCCTGTGTCTGACCCCCTGCACTGTACAAGCTACACACCTGCGAGTCTAGGACTCAGGAGGTGAAGGTGGGAGAATTAGAGGTTCGAGGTTATTCTGGGCTACAGTGAGTTCAAAGGCAAAGCCGCCCCGGGCTACAGGAAAGCCTATATAAAACTACAGTGAGTTGTATGGGCTCTACGGTTAAGCGTGCTTTCTGTACAATCGTAAGTACCTTGAGTTAGGATTCCAGCACTCATGGGACAAATTGGGCATCCTGTATGTGCCTGTAACCTCAGCTCCCCAGTGACAGCAGAAGGATATCTGGGGCTTGCTGACTTCCTGTCTGGAGGAGAAATGAGAGCCCCAGATTTAGGGAGAGACCTTGCCTCAAAGGAATAGGTGGAGAGTAATGGGGGTCACCTAACACTTTCACTGTCCCCCATACCTGTACACTCATGTGCACACACAATTCCAAAGACAAAAGGTATATAATAAAGCAAAGAAGGGAGGAGACACTTTCCTTCTTCTTTCTTTTTATTTTTCTAGACAGGGTCTGTAACTTGCACTGGCCTGGAACTTGCTGTGTAGACCAATCTGACCTCAAAATCACCAAGATTTGCCACAGCATGTGCCAGCACGTTGGGCTTGGGAGGGAAGACTTTGTGTGTGTCTGTGTGTGTGCATGTGTAGCTCCATGGACCAGACTGCACCTTGACTTTATAGAGATCCTCCTGTCTCTGCCTCCCAAGCATTAGGATTAAAAGCGTGCACCACCACCGCCCGGCTTTTGGTTTTGTTTTGTTTTGGGAGGAATGGTTATTTGGGTTAGGGAAGGGCTAGCAGCGATTTCTCGGCACACTGGGTTTGGTGTTAGGAGAAACTTGCTGTGTCTGCCGGGCCAGAGGAAGGTGTCAGATTCCCTGGAGCTGGAGTTACAAGTGGCGGTGAGCATCTGATGTAGGTGCTGGGAAATGAACCCCCATACTTTGCTCTTGACCACTGAGAAAACTCTTCAGTCCCTTTTCTTTTTTATTCTCCCCTTTTCTTTTTCTTTCTTTTCATTCTTTCTTTTAAAAACAAAAAACAAGAAACAAAACAAAACAAAACAAAAAGACTTCCCGTGTATCCCAGGCTAGCCTCAAGCTCGCTAGGTAGTCCAAGCTGACCTTAAACTCCTAGTCTTCCTGTCCTAACCTCCCCAAGTGCTGAGATTACAAATGAGTGTCATCACAGTCTGGCTAGGTTTTCTTTTTCTCTTTTTCATTAATTTATTTATTTATTCACTTTGCATCCCAATCAGAGCCCTCCTTCCTGGTCTCCCCCTCATACAACCCCTCCCTCCCTCCTTCCTCCCATTGTCCTCTGAGAAAGAGGAGCCCTTACCTGGGTATCACCACACTACAGGACTGGGACTAGGCCCATCCTTTCCCACTGAGCCAGCAAGGCGGCACAGTTAGGGGATGGGATCCGCAGGGAGGCAACAGATTCAGGGAGAGTCCCTGTTCCAGTTCCTGGGGGACCCACCTGGCTAGGGAGACTGGACTGGGAAGACAGCTCAGTGGGAACAGCATTTCTATGCAAGTGTGGAGACCTGAGTTTGAATCCCAAACTCTGCATACAGTTAGGCACATCAGTGTGCATCTATGTTCTGAGTGTTCTAGCAGCAAGGTGAGATGTAGAGAGATAGGAGAACCCTCATGTGGAGGTCAGAGCACAACTTCTACCATATGAATTCTGGAGATTCAACTCAGGTGGACAGGGTTAGCCGCAGTCACTTTTCCCTGCTGAGCCCTTCTGACATCCCTGCACCTCATCTTGCAGACAGACCCCTCCCCTCTTCTCACTTTCTCCAGAGCCACTTTCTCAATCACCAGCTCTCATCTGAGGCCCTCCTCTTTTTTTTTTCTTTTCTTTTTTTGGAGCTGGGGACCGAACCCAGGGCCTTGCGCTTGCTAGGCAAGCGTTCTACCACTGAGCTAAATCCCCAACCGGGGCCCTCCTCTTTTAAGCCCTTGCTATGACTCTCCATCAAAACTATGTTGCATCTGGCTACGACTTGCCTCGCAGGCAGCTGTGTCTAGTGTCCTGTCCTTGCATTGCAGATGGTAACGCTGAGGACACTGGGATAGATGACTTTTCCAGTGTTCTAGTGACATCCTCACAGTCTTCAGAACAGCCTACCACAATCCCTCACAACTTTATTTCTTATGTTAAAAATAATATTTATCTTTATTGCTTTTAATGATGTAATGTGTGTGTGTGGTACACATGTGTGGACTGCCTGCAGAGGTCCGAGACACCAGTGTCCCTGGAGCTGAAGCTGCAAATGTGACAGCTGGGAACTGAACTCAGGTCCTTGGCGACAACAGTGTACTTTTAACTACTGAGCCAGACCTCCGGCTCCTTCCTCCGGCTCCTTCCTCGCACTCTCTGGTTCAGCAGAGCTGAGTTACTTCAGTTTCCTGGATTGTTAGACTTCTAGAGGAAAGTCCCGGGTGTATAGGTCCAGAAAGAGGGGTAGTATAGAAAAGGAGAGAAAAAGAGGGGCCTTTTTGTGAGGTGTGGGTGAGGCCAAGCAGCCAAGATGGTCCTGAGGCTTCCAATTTGTATATCGGTGGGAGACTGAGAGGCACGGAGAGAGGGAGGATATGCTACAAAAACCAAGGTGGGGTCAGAGCCTGGGCCTAGGGTATACCCAGCAGAGATCACAAGGCAAGAGGGCAAGTGGGCTACGCCACCAGATAGGCACGAGAGCTGGTGGAGTGGTACATGCTTAAAGCCTGGGCATCTCAGAGATCTGAGATGGCAGGAGTGGGCCTGCCTCCTCCCAGCCTCCAACACCAGCTCTGTAACTGTGACCACGACCACCAACTGAGTCATGTAGCATAGCACCTGGAGCTTTTCTCCATGCTAATGAGCTCTCTAGATAGCCTTAGCCTTCAGCCAATGAACTTCCCTTCCTGGGCATTCTCACAGTCTTTCCCCCAAAAGTATATAATTCCTGGGTCACCACAAATAAAGTGTTTACATTTACCCCAATAACGAAATATGAACAAGCTAAGATTTTCTCAGAGAGCTGGTTCATTAGAGGTCAACATGGGGAAGGCTTTCACCTAAAAGAACCTTTCTCCTCTCCTGCCTCTCCAGCATTCAGCACTCCCAACTGGACCACATCCTGCTCAACCAAGGCTCTGCCTTCCCCTTCCTGCCTGGCAGGCAGACATCCTGAGGGGAAATGTAGACTGTGGACCCCTGTTCCTGACTTCCTCTTGGGTCCAGTATACCTAAGGCATCCTGGCACCCTGAGAGGAGACCTTGAAACCACAGCATTCGTTCTGGAACCTGCTCTCCCCATTGTGAACTTTTCCCTGCCTTCTCTGCCATGGTACAGAGGTGACAGACACCTCTGGCAGAGAGGCAGAACAGGATACCACACACAAGGGTGCGTGGCCATGGCTAAAGTCACTCTATGTTCCCAGATCCACTTTTCTTCCGAATCTCCCTCCTCCCTCAGACTCTGTCATTGGTCAAATACAACCAGAAGCCAGAAAACAGGAGTGGCCAAGGCAAGGGGGGTCTGCAGAGGTCCCGAGGCAGCACGGGGCAGGTCAGCACACAGCAGGGGAAGGCTGGGGTGTGGACCTGGGAGCGGGTGCAATGAGAGAGTTTGGCTCTTGTTGAGAAGAACACCATATTCCCTCAACCTTTGACTACCACGAATCATTTTCTCAGTCCTTCCTTCAGTGAGGACTGACATTAGTGACCGACATTGTCATGGAAAATTTATTGGGGAAACTGATCTCAGCTGCTCCCCATGAGAACTGTGCTCTGGGCTGGTTGCCACCCGCTCAGTCTGGTTCTACACTCTTCTCACATTGTCCCAAGTTCTGTGGCAATGCAGGCCTTTACGTCCACAAGCTGTTGGTGGTCCTGCCCCTTCTAGGACCTACTGCATTTTCAGCCTGGCCGTTGTTATTGCAAAAGGAGAACATGGGTCTACCAACCCCCGTTGAGCATTAACAGTCATTCCACTGAATTCGGAGCCCATCAACCTGCCAGTCCAAGGAAGGTCTAGGCTGTGGCTATCCCAGCTACGTGAAAAGCCGGAACTGGCCTAGTGCGTGTTCCCTCTACAGAATCATTAAGATGCTCAACACACATCCCTGGGTTTGATTGGAATGAACCAGGCTTGGCAGTGTGCACCTGGGATCTCAGCACTCAGGAAGCACAGTGAGGACGCACAGCTCACGGCCATCCTGGACTGCTTTAGGGAAGCCCAGAGCAGCCTGAGCTGCACGAGAGTCTGTCAGAAGAAAAGAGAGAAAGAAAGAATGAGAGGAAGGAAGGAAGGGAGGAAGGAAGGAAGGAAAGAAAGATAGTAAATGTGTGTATTTTACCTGCACAATCACAAAAAAATGGAAAATTGTCGTAGCTACAGCTGTTACAGGACTAAAATTGGGAAGTTGGAGCAACAAGAGAAGCAAGGAAGCTAGTACAGCCCTGCCCACTGCTGGTGGGAACGGGGACCTGGCCCGCATCTTTAGAAAAATGCCCAGGCATCCTCTCAGCAGGCACCTGCACCTGCTCATGACCCAGACATCCTAACCTAGGCATTTACTAAGACACCTCAGGGAACCTGCCTTCAGTACTCTGTGGAAACACAGCCGGAAGATCTCTCTAGCATGAGGAACACACCTGAGCTCTGTCCTGAGTCCCTGAGTGGCAGCGATTTTCTAAAGGGCCTCTTCTATAGTGCCTGTGGTTTTACTAATGAGATGATTTAGACACCTCAGCATGGCCCACACACCAAAAAACCCCAATAACTGGAGGACTCCAGGTTGATAGCTGTCCATCTGCCTACCTGGCTGTCGCTACCCAAGAAAGGGAACTGGAGGCCAAACTCTTGAACCAACCAGGAGATCCTGAAGCCTGTAGAGAAGGGTGCAAAACCCACCCCAAACTTCCCCCAGTCCTTGTAGTGATCATTTTCCTTTCTATCCAACCACATCCATCATTGTTTGTTGATTAGAGTCAGTGTCTTGCAATATAGCTCAGGTTAGCCTTGAACTCACCACCTAGGATGAGGATGCCAGTTTCAGTCAGGTCTCTTATACAAGTGGGTAGGTGTAGATGGAACACCTCCCTGAGGTCTGTAAGTTGTCCCAACAAATTAGCCAAGGAGGAGTGGCAGAGGAGGGATGACTTGTAGCTGGTCAGTCTGAGCTTAGATGGAAGTGACAGCCTGGGACTTCTTTTTTTTCTTTCCGGAGCTGGGGACTGAACCCAGGGCCTTGCGCTTCCTAGGCAAGCGCTCTACCACTGAGCTAAATCCCCAACCCCAGCCTGGGACTTCTTGTTAGCATCGGAAGTAGGACAGTCTCGTGGGACTGACCCCTCCAGCTGCACCCTCTGACATTACATCCTGGTGGACGGTATGCTTTTGTTTGCTTTGATAAAATATTCTGATCAAAGCAACTTGGAGAGCTAGGCAGTAGTGGTGCACACCTTTAATCCTAGCACTCTGAAAGCAGAGGCAGGAGGATCTCTGTGAGTTCAAGGCCAGTCGGGGTCTACAAAATGAGTTCCAGGACAACCAGAGCTACATAGAGAAACCCTGTCTTGAAAAACAAACAAACAAACAAACAAACAAACAAACAAACAAACAAAGCAATTTGGAGGAAGGAAGGTTATTTCAGCTTACAGTTTTTAGTCCATCGTGGAATGATGCCCACGGCCCTGCTTTCTTCTATTGTCCAGAGTCCCTGACTGGCGGTAGCACCACCCACAGTGGGCTGGGCCCTTTCACATCTATCATCCATCAAGAAAATGCCCCAGAGGCTTGTCTAAAGGCCTACTACCTGAGGCTCCTGTTTCTCAGTCAAGTTGACAAAGAAACTAGCCAAGACCCAGTGTCAATCAAGGACCGCAGAAGCTGCACAGAGGTGGAGAACTGCCCCGCTGATCTGGTCCTGGGCGCTGTGGCAACTGTTAAATCGAGAGCAGCAGTGTGCTTCTAGCCCAGATATCCCTGAAGGAGAGAGGGCGATGCTGGCATACTGTGCGGTGGAGACTGTTCTGCAGCACAGTAGGGCTGGCCGTGCACCCACACAAGCAACTATATTTTCTGGGAAAGTGCCCCTCTGGCCTACTGAGCAGAACTCAAGGTTCTGGGGAGGAGAAGCAAGCATTTGTAAGATGTATAAGGAGAAATGCTGATGAGGCATCCTTAGCCCCAGCCTTGACCCTTGGCTTCTCTGGCTCCTAGAGGGGGTTTCTGGCTCCTTCTCTTCAAATCTTTAACATCTTTACCTGGGCTTAGTCTCAGAACAATGGAATGAGTGTCTCCTGGGATACCCTGTTCATGACTAGACTGGGAACTCTGCTGTGGGAGAATGAGCCAAGTCGCTTGGCCATTGCCCTAAGGTCTCTTAGTAGTGGTCAGTGTAAGACCAGTGGATTTCAAGGGTGTAAACTTATTGCTGCACACGTTTTTCCCATCATGAATTCTTCGGTTGGAGATGATGTGCGAGTTACCATGGCAACATATAGGGCACTCTGAAAATCTTCAGATGGTGGTGCTGACAGAGCTGTGTAAGTAGGGAGAGTGGGGATGACTTCATGAAGGAGTGATACAGTTGCCACCAGCCTGTCCCTGGCTGACTGCTTCCTCCCCTTGTGGAAGCTGCAACACCAGGGACTTCACCTGCTGGCCTTCGCTCACCTGTAGCAATCTGAGAACTTACCTCTGTGAACCTCAGTGAAGGGGTTACGTGACAGAGAGAAGGGGCTGAGTGGCAGGCACAGGAGAAAACTGTGACCTCTTGGCCGTGATTTCCGGATGCAGAGAGTGCAGGAAACCCTGCACAGCTTCCAGATATTGTCATAGCACACCTCCATGCGCTTCCCCTCAGACTTGCTGTCTGCAGCCATCTGGCCACAAAGTTCCTGACCAACATGGCAATCTGTTGCTTGCTACTCACCAGTGTAGAGCCACACCGAAGCCAGCTTATCTCTAAAGCAAGCTACAACAGTGGTGGCGGATTCAGCACAATGGTTTCCAGGGACTCCTCCATGTGGGCATGCAGCGCCATCCAGCGCTTTTCTGTCGTGAAACAGTTGGGTTCCGTCTGAGTTAAGGTTTGACTGCTGTGAACAGAGACCATGACCAAGGCAACTCTTACAAGGACAACATTTCATTGTGGCTGGTTTACAGGTTCAGAGGTTCAGTTCATTATCCTTAAGGCAGCATCAGGGCAGCCATGGTGCAGGAGGAGCTGAGAGTTCTACATCTTTATCTGAAGGCTGCTAGCAGAATACGGACTTACAGGCAGCTAGGATGAGGGTCCTAAAGCCCACGCCCACAGTGACAGACCTTCTCCAACAAGGCCACACCTCTTAATAGTGCCACTCCCTGGCCCAACCATATACAAACCATGTCCTCTGTTGAATAGGACCTCCCAAGAAGCCAGGCTGTGAGTTGAGAAAGAGGCAGATATCGTCGGTGTCTGAACTACTGACCCAGACTTATTTGTGCCTTTTGCACAAATATATCCTCACAGGTGCAGTTGTCTTTACTAATGACAGGCAAACTGCACATACCCCGCTCTTGCAACCCTAAGAATCCTTTGTTCTTTGCGGGGTCTGGGTTCAGATCTTCCTATCCATTTAACCTTCCCAAGGCTCATCATTCTTTATTATATGACCTCGTGTTTTTAACTGATTCTGTTTCCCCTTTCCACCACATAAGTTCTTAAATGCTGATCTGTTTGTGAAAATTCCATTTATCTGTGGTTCCTGAGTCAAGAGTCTGAGGCCATCTTGACCATAATGAGATTTTTATCTTAAATTTTTAAAATTAATTAATTAATTATTCTACAAGATCTTATCATGTAGCCTTGGTTGACCTAGAGCTTGCTATGTGGGCCAGGGTAGCCTTGGACTCACAGAGACCTGAGCATGCTGGAATTAATGGCCTTTTTTATTTATGTATTTTCATTTTTAATTTGCAGCCTTTTATGTTTGTAGCCCTGTGTTTTCTTCCCTTTGGCGTTAGTCTTTGATGTTGGCTTTTGTCAGTATGTAGCAGGCAGGTATGGGACAGGGTGTGGCTTCCACTATATTTATTCTACTTAGGGGTCATATAGGACTTCATATCTTTTTTTATGATTTAAAAGTTTCTGTGTGTGTGTGTAAACTTGGGTGCATATGTGTGTGTGTATACTCAGGTGCATGTGTGTATATACACTTGGGTGCATGTGTGTGTGTATATGTGTGTTGTACACTCAGGTGTATGTGTGTGTGTATACACCTGGGTGCATGTGTGTGTGCATGTGTGAGTATGGGTGTGTATGTATACTTGGGTGCATGTGTGTGTGTGTGTGTGTGTGTATACACTTTGGGTGCATGTATGTGTGTATGTGTGTGTGTGTACACCCAGGTGCATGTGTGTGTGTGCATGTGTGCATGTATGTAGATGACAGAGATCAGCTTTAGCTCTCTTCCTCAGTCATTCCTACCTTGGTCTTTGGAGACATGGCCTCTCACTGAACCCAGGTTCAGCATTTGGCTAGCAGACACCAGGGACCCCAGCACCAGGGTTTCAGATGCATTCAGTCACAACCAGCATTTCTGTGGGTGGGTGCTGGGGATCCAAATTCAGGTCCTCAGCCTGTACAGCAGGCGCCGAACCAACTCAGCCATCTTCCCAGTCCTGTGTCTTGAAAACTCTCGGCAGCTGTTTGTTTATATACCACTCCGTCGTTGTCTTTCTGCTGCGCTGGACCCCAGTATCAATCATGAAAGCAGACTTGCCCTGGGTGAATCGACTTTCTCCATTCTCTCTCTCTCTCTCTCTCTCTCTCTCTCTCTCTCTCTCTCTCTCTCTCTCTCTGTGTGTGTGTGTGTGTGTGTGTGTGCGCACTTACAGAGCTATGTGGAGGTCAGACAACTGTCAGGAGTCAGTTCTCTGCTATGTGATACCGGGATAGAATCAGGACACCAGGCTTGTAGAGTGAGGACTTCTACCTGCCGAGTATCTCAATGTCCATCTTGGCTGTCTCTTCGGAGCAACTACATCCTTCCTCCTGACCTACTGCGAACAGACACACCCTCTTATTTGATCTTCTGGTGTGCTATGCAGCCTCTCTTCTAGAGTCTTAATTTCAGTTATATTTTCTGTTTATTAATCTTTGTGAATTCTGTAAATTTCTCATCATGCACCATAATCCCATTCATCCCCCCCAGTCCCTCCAGATCCACCCTCCACCCTTGTAACACTCCCTCAAAATTTTTCTCGCTGTGGAAGCTGCAGTATGTCAGTGTCTCCTGCAGTATACCATTTTGTTACACATCTTCACTTACAAATGTTCACTGCAGTGAGTCACTGGTCTGGTTGGAGGCCTCTGGATTCTGCTACTCCATCAACACTGGATCCTCACAGGGAGTCCTCTCATATATGCTGCTGTTGCCCTGTGTCATGGAGATCCTGCAGCTTTTAGACTAGGTAGATGTTGGGGAAGGCCAACTCCAAGCCCTGTGAACAGACACCATGACCAAGGCAACTCTTATAAAGGACAACATTTAATTAGGGCTGGCTTACGGGTTCAGAGGTTCAGTCCATCATCATCAAGGTGGGAACATGGCAGCATCCAGGCAGGCACGGTGCAGGAGGAGCTGAGAGTTCTACATCGTCAAATGAAGGCTGCTAGCAGAACACTGGCTTCCAGGCAGCTAGGGTGATGGTTCGAAAGCTCACACCCACAGTGACACACCTACTCCAACAACTGGATCTGGGCCTGGGTGGTTGCAGAGTTGGTCAGCCCACCAGCTCTCCTGCACCCATGCCACCAAGGGGAGCTCTCCCAGGCTGCCCAGGGGACAGTCAGTTCTCTTGTGCCCCCACCATCAAGGCCTGGTCTCCCAGGCTACCCCGGTGAGAAGTGGGTCAGCTCAGCTTAGTCCTCAGACAGCAACATGGCTCCAGGAGGCAGCCCAGACACAGAAGTCCTCATGGTCTTTTGTAGTGGGTAACATGGAACACAGACATCTATACAGACCTCTGCTGGGACAGGGACAGGGACCCACACATGGCCTGGGCATAACCACGACCTCAGGTGGCCGCACAGGCTACTCACACCAGGCTGTTTCTCACCGCCATCACATCTCCAGTTCTCCCTCTTCAGTACACAGACTTCTGCTTCTCTTTCTTCACCACATACCAGCTTATCATAGTGGCGTGTTCCCCACCCCAGCCCATCAGCACCAGGTGGCAATGAAGGCCTCTCTTAATTCACTTTTTAATACTCAAGTTTCTAATAAAGTTAATCTTCTCTCCTTTTTTTTTTTTTTTTTTTTCGGAGCTGGGGACCAAACCCAGGGCCTTGTGCTTGCTAGGCAAGTGCTCTACCACTGAGCTAAATCCCCAACCCCTATTTGTATTATTTTAAATTATGCATATGTATATGTCTGTCTCAAATAAATAAATGAATTAATAAGTATACAAATAATGGACCATGCTTGAGGTATAGCACCTTAGTTTGCCCTTTGACTTCCCCATTTATGTGTGCATAAATGTATCTGCACACACTCATGCAAACACACGAAGACCTGTATGCACACATGTAAATTTACTTTAAATATTTTATGTTTTTCTTCTTGAATTTTTATTTATTTACATAATTCTGTATTAGAAGAACTCATGTGGGGGATCAGGGGACAGTTTTCTTTTGGTTTGTTTGTTTGTTTGTTTGTTTTTGAGACAGTTTCTCTGTGCAGCTCTGGCTGTCCTATAACTCTCTCTCTCTCTCTGAAGACCTAGCTGGCCTTGAACTCACAGAGATCTGCCTGCCTCTGCCTGCTGAGTGCTGAGATTAAAGATGTGCACCATCATCAATTGGCCAGAAGACAACTTTTTTTTTTTTTTCGGAGCTGGGGACTGAACCCAGGGCCTTGCACTTCCTAGGCAAGCGCTCTACCACTGAGCTAAATCCCCAACCCGAAGACAACATTTTGGAGTTGGTTTTCTCCTTCCTTATGTGGGTCCGGGGGACTGACTTCAGATCATCAGGCTTGGTAGCAGGTGTCTGTACCTGCTGAACCAACCCATTGGCCTATATTTCTCTTTTTGAACACATATATGAGGTGACTCGGTGGCTAAGGGCACTGACCGATCTTCCAGAGGACCCAGGCGGTGGCTCCACAGCACCCACACTGAGGCTCACAGATATCTGTAACTCTAGCTCCAGGGGATCTGGTGCTCTCTCTTTTGGCTTCTCCAAGCACCAGGCATGAGAGTAGGACACAGATACACATGTAGATGAAGCATCTATATAGATCAAATAAATTTTTATAAGATGTATTTATTGCAACTGTATTTCTATGAGTGTTACCTACATGTGTGTCTGTACCATATGTGAGCAAAGCCCCTGAAGGCCAAAAAAGGGATTGGGACTCTCTAGAAATGGAGTCACAGCCGGCTGGGAGCTGCCCTGTGGGGGCTGGCAATAGAGCTTGGGTCATCTGCAAGAGCAGGTGTGCTATTATCTGCTGAGCCACATCTCCATGCTTTACTCTTGAACATCTTTGTTTTAACTTTTTTTTTTTTTTTTTTTTTTTATTCTTTTTTTCGGAGCTGGGGACCGAACCCAGGGCCTTGCGCTTCCTAGGTAAGCGCTCTACCACTGAGCTAAATCCCCAGCCCCTGTTTTAACTTTTAAACTTTTGTCTTTTCCTTTCCTCTCTCTCCTCTCTCTCTCTCTGTTAACGGATTCTGTTAAGATGTGCATTCACTAACTCTAATGTCTAGATCACCTGTGAATCTATTGCTATTTTTTTTACTCTTCCTTTGGTTTTCTGTAATTAATTCTTGTTTTTGATATGTCTGGTATTTTATTCTAACAGCCTTATTGAGAAATAATTGATATTTACCAAATTGAAAATATTTAAAATATGCAATTTGATGGTGTTTACCATCCTCATAATTGTGATGGTTTGTGTATGCTTGGCCCAGGGAGTAGCACTGTTGGGAGGTGTGGCCTTGTGGATGTGGGCTTTAATTCCCTTACCTTATCTGCCTATGAGCCAGGATTCTGCTAGCAACCTTCAAATGAAGATGTAGAACTCTTTTTTTTTTAAAGATTTATTTTATTTATTATATATAAGTACACTGTAGCTGTCTTCAGATACACTAGAAGAGGGCATCAGATCTCTTTACAGATGGTTGTGAGCCACCATGTGGTTGCTGGGAATTGAACTCATGACCTCTGGAAGAGCAGTCGGGTGCTCTTAACTGCTGAGCCATCTCTCCAGCCCAAGATGTAGAACTCTTAGCTCCTCCTGAACCATGCCTGCCTGGATACTGCCTTGATGATAATGGACTGAACCTCAGAACCTGTAAGACAGCCTCAATTAAATGTTGACCATTATAAGAGTTGCCTTGGTCATGATATCTGTTCACAACAGTAATACCCTAAGGCAGTAATCTAGGTGGAGACTGTATCCAATCAAGATGGAGACTATATCCAGTCAAGATGGAGATTATATCCAATCAAAATGGATTCTGTATCCTCTATGCCCTGAAGTTTTTTTGTGTCTTATGGTGACCCATTCACTCCTCTCCCATAGTCTCTAACAGTCCCACTGAGTTATCAAAATAATAAACTGAGGGGTTGGGGATTTAGCTCAGTGGTAGAGCGCTTGCCTAGCAAGCGCAAGTCCCTGGGTTCAGTCCCCAGCTCCGAAAAAAAGAAAAGAAAAAAAAATAAACTGAAATAAATCACCTGGTACCACTTTTCCTTTTTGCCCTTTAACTCAGCATTATTTGGAAAGTTACTGTGTAGCTGTCTGTATGCATAGTTTGTTAGTTTTTATTGCTGGCTAGCACTCTACTATGTTTTTGCTTTTGATGGAAATGTAAGTAGTCCAGTTTAGAACAATTTTAAAAGAGTCACTGTTATGTTCTCACACAAGTTTATTTGTTTTTTTCATGTCTTTTGTACAAATGCTTCGGTGAGGAATGGGGAGTTCATATGGTAGGTTCATGTTGTTGTTTGACCCTAAAATGTTCTCAGAAGTCTCACAGGTTAAGGACTCCATGCCAACTGATAAGCTTTGGGGACATAATTGGATCATAAGGGCTCTGACCTCATCAGGGGACTAAGCCATGTATGACATCATAGTTGAGTTAACTGTTCAGGTAGGGTATAGTTGGGGGATGTAGGTCACTGGGGAACATGACTTTGAAGGGTGTATCTTGTCCCTGGTCCCTTCCTCTCTGTCTCTGCTTCCTGGATGTCATGAGGTGAGCTCTTTTCCTCCACCATTCCCTCACCTCACTATAGGTGTGAGAACAACAGAGCCTCCTGACCATTATTAAGTCTCCAAAACCGTGAGCCAAGAGAACCGTGCCTCCTCTTGAGTTGCGTCAGGCACTTCGTAACAGTGAGGCAAGTGGCTTACAGAGTACGCACTTCCCTTTTCATAATTACCAGGCTCCTCTGGGAGTTATGATTAGTTACCCTGGGATGAATCCTGTGTTTTTATATCTTGTTTGTTTTCATTTTAACTTGTTCCCCCCACCCTCAGGACTAGAGATTGAACCCAGAGCCTCACACATGCTAAGTAAGCGGCCCTACTGCCCATCTAATATCCTTAACCCTTAAAAACAAAACAAAACAAAACTATTGATCGTGGATGAAGAGATGGGTCAGTTAATAAAATGCTTTCCAGGTAACCACGAGGATTTGAGTTTCTATCCCACGTTGAAAGCACATGTGATCCCCTCACCAGGGAGGCAGAGACAGAAGGCCCTGGGACTTGTAGGCCACCAGTCTAGTCCAATCAGCAAGTTCCAGATCTAATGACAGGTCCTGTCTTCTAAAATAAGGTGGAAATCAACTGAAGAACAAATGTAATATCAACCTCTGGCCTCCACATGCATGCACACACTATCTCCAAAAGATGAAGACTACGTGTGTGTATACATATATATAAAATATATATTTATATATGTATATATTGTATCATATTTTATATCATATTTATATCATTTATATCATATTATATAATTGCTATATAATTATATATAATTTTACAATTTAATATAATATATAATGATATGTATAATAATATACATATTATATATCATATTATATATGATATTTATTATAATGTATAATGTATATTATATATAGTGTATGTATATTATGTCATATATCATATATATTACATAGCATCATATTATATATAATACTATGATAATAAATATATAATCTATATTTATATATAGGGTCTTTATATATATTTCTGGCTGGCATAGAATTT
This sequence comes from Rattus norvegicus, assembly GCF_021556685.1. Lineage (NCBI taxonomy): Eukaryota > Metazoa > Chordata > Mammalia > Rodentia > Muridae > Rattus > Rattus norvegicus. Next base: position 11,399,153 of record NC_141537.1, on the reverse strand, counting down.
GCTATTAAAACAAGCTGGCCTTGAACTCACAAAGATCCACATGTCTCTGCCTCCTGGGTGCTGGGTTTAAAAACTTGCATTACCACACCTAGCCCTTCTTTTTATGATATATGTGTGGTCAGGGCTGTGGATGGAACTCAGTTGAGTATTTGTCCAGCATACATGAAACTCTGGGTTCAATTCCCTGCACCACATAAACCAGGCATGGTGGTATATGCTTACAAATACAACATTCCAAAGGTGAATGTGGGACTATCAGAAGTTCAAGGCTAGCCTGAAAAACAGGAGACCTTGCCTCAAAACAAACATATCTATAAACATATTGCAATCATAATCATGCTTGTAAAAAACATACTACTTTCTCGATTTTATCAAATATGCCACGTTTAAACATCAAGTCATCTTATAAATGTCTTTTGATTTGGCTTATCCATTCATTCATTTATTCATTTTGAGTCATGGCTTCAAAACTATTTGGAGCTGAGGCTGACCTTGAACTTCTGATTCTCCTGCCTCTATCTCCCCAGTGCTGGAATCACTCACAGGCATTCACTAGCACTCCTGTATTCGGCGGTGCTGGGGTCTAGAACCCAGGGCCTCATACACATTAACCCAGCACACTACCAACTGAGTTACATTCAGCTTTCCTTTTTAAAAATCTCTATTTATCTTATTTGTTTTCAGATAGTCTCTCTCTGTAGCTCGAGCTTTCCTTGAACTTGAGTCCATTCTCTGGCCTGAGCCTTCATGTGCTGGAATTAGTCATGACCCACTACACTCGGGTTGTAAATGTCTTTTTTAAGCAGGTAGGGAGGCAGGCAGGGCAGGGTACCAGCAGGCTAGACCAAATAGATGGTGGTCAGCAGCTAGCTGAGAAGGCACCGTCCCCACAGCAGGATATCGGCTTGAAAGTGTTGCCGGGACCCCTGAAAGTGAGCATCGTGGGTTCAGGGAACTGGGCGTCAGCTGTTTCAAAAATCATTGGGAACAATGTGAAGACCACCAAGAAGTTCGCTTCCCCGGTCAAGATGTGGGTATTTGAAGAGATCGTCAATGGGAGGAAGCTGACAGACATCATCAACACTGATCACGAAAACGTAAAGTACCTTCCCGGATACAGGCTGCCCGAGAATGTGATAGCTACTCCAAGTCTCAGCCAGGCTGTGCAGGACGCAGACCTGCTGGTGTTTGCTTTCCCACACCAGTTCATTCGAAAAATCTGTGATGAACTCGCTGAAGTGGTGCCCAGGAAAGCCCGAGGCCTCACCCTCATCAAAGGCATAGACGAAGGCCCCGAGAGCCTGAAGCTTATCTCTGACATCATCCGAGAGAAGGTGAACATAGATGTCAGCGTGCTGATGGGGGCCAACTTAGCCAATGAGGTGGCTGCAGAGCAGTTCTGCGAGACCACCATTGGCAGCAAGGTGCTGCAGAACGGCCTTCTCTTCAAAGAGCTGTTTCAGACCCCCAACTTCCGAGTCACTGTGGTTGAAGATCCAGACACGGTGGAGCTGTGCGGAGCTCTAAAGAACATTGTCGCCATGGGGTCCGGGTTCTGCGACAGCTTCTGTTGTGGAAACAGCACCAAGGCTGCTGTCATCCGCCTGGGCCTCATGGAGATGATTTCTTTTGTCAGGACCTTCTCCAAGGGCCAAGTGTCCATAGCCACTTTCCTGGAGAGCTGCGGGGTGGCTGACCTCATCAGTACCTGCTACGGGGGGCGGAACCGAAAGGTAGCGGAAGCCTTCGCCAGGACAGGAAAAAGCCTTGAGGAGTTGGAGAAGGAGATGCTGAAGGGACAGAAGCTGCAAGGGCCACACACCTCTGCCCAGGTGTACCGCATCCTCAAGCAGAAGGGGCTGCTGGACAAGTTTCCACTGTTCACAGTTGTGTATCAAATCTGTTACGAGGGCAGAGCAGTTACCGAGCTGATACCCTGTCTACAGAACCACCCAGAGCACAGGCGAAGGGAACTGGGGACAAGCCCAGCTCTACCTCACCCATCTCAGGGTCACACAGACACCAGGACGTGACAGTAAGATGGTTGCCTGCCTTTCTCTCATCTTGGACACACGAATTTCTGGGTCATGAGAGAGGACTCAGTGGCTGATGTACTGGTAACAACTACACATACACAATGAATGTGAAAAAACACAGCAAAGAAAAAAAATACAGCTTGGGAGTTGAATCAGGATCCCAGTGAGGTTCAGCGTTGTTTTCTTGTGTCTGTGTGTGCAGGTGTGTCAATGTGTCCGGCGGGGGAAGCTTATGGGTCTTTGTGGTTGGGATATGTTTAGGAACAAGTTGTAAATTGAGCATGAACAAGTGCATGGTGTATGTATGTGTGTTTGTGTGTGCATATGAGTGTGTGCGTGTGTGTCAGCTGGGGGGCATATAGGTCTTTGTTGGTGGGATATGTGTTTATATACACACATATGTGTGTGCATGAACAAGTGCATGGTGTGTGTATGTGTGTGTGTGTGTGTGTCTGTGTGTGTCTGTGTGTGTGTGTATGAGCATGTGTGCAGGAGTTGGGTCATCTGTCAGTGCTCTCTATGCCTTGCTGGCTTTCCCACTCTAATGGTGACATGCTCCCCCATGGAGAAGGATAGCTTCCCTGAATGACTTGTGTGACATCAACAGAAGTCAACGCTCAGCAGTGGAGCTGTCCCTTCAGTGTTTGGTTTTGTTGTACTGACTCACTTTTTGTCACCTTGACACAAACTAGAGTCACCTGGGAAGAGGGAGGCTCTGCTGAGGAACTGCCTCCATCAGATTTCCTGTGAACACGTGTGAGGGGCATTTTCTTGATTGATCACTGATGTGGGAGGGTCTGCCTGGTGTGGACAGTCCCATCCCTGGGATGGTGGTTCTGGTTTGCTTAAGAAAGAAGGCTAAGGGGTTGGAGATTTAGCTCAGTGGTAGAGTGCTTGCCTAGCAAGCACAAGGCCCTGGGTTCGGTCCCCAGCTCTGAAAAAAAGAAAATGAAAAAAAAGAAAGAAATTGGCACCGGACACGGACTATTACTGTGGCAGACTGGCCATGTTGTTTGGGGAGAACTGTGCAAACATTTGGAACTTTGGGTCGGAACTGGCAGTGAGTGTTCAGCATGGGAAACAGAGTGAGAGTAGTACAGAAAATCGGGGCCTGGCCTGTGACAGTTCAGAGGGAAGCAAAGGTTCCATTGGTGGCCTGCCAGGTGGCAGCAGCACAAGGCCTTTAATTCCAGCACTCAGCAGGCAGAAGCAAGGGGATCTCTGTGAGTTCAAGGACAGCCCAGGGCTACACAGAGAAACCTTGTCTCAAATATGAATATAGCTATAGATAAATCATTAGGGTAAAATCTTTTGCAAAGGTATTTCCTCAGGAACAGAATACAGAATCTATGGTTCAGAGGGGGCCAAGGCTGCATCTCTAGCTGGTGGCTGAACTTGGTAACATGAGTCTCCCACATGTTCCTGGTTTTAAAGGAATGAAGGGGTCACGGAGAGCAGCTGAGGCTTGGCATCGTGTTGCAGAGTTGGAACCCCTGCAGAGAGGCTAAGAAGCCATTGGTAAAGGTGAAGCCTCAGTTGTGAAGATCTCTGGTTGAAGAAGCTAAGGCTTAGCACAGAAAGAGCCAAAGTTGGGGTCAATCTAAGGCCAGTGGGAAAGTTCCACCTCAATCCTCCAGGCACAAAGACCCCTCCCTTCCATGGAGTAGTTAGTTCCTGGAGCAACTGCAAACCAAACTGTCAAACAAAGCTACCTGTGACTTCCAACTGACCTCCCCTTGACTCCCAACCATCCCCTCTGGAAAGCCCAGAATGGTCCACTGATCACGAGTCAGTTTGGAGGTCACTTTGCCCCATCAATAATACCTTGCCTAGTTACCAATTGTTTGAATTCTGCTCCCAATTGTTTGCAAGGTATATAACTCCCTGTCAGAGTCTGCTTGGGGTCCTCTCCGCTTGAAATGGGAGGTCCCCAGCCTGCTGGAATTAAACTCCTCTTGCTATTGCATCGATCATTGTCTCAGAGACTCTCATTCAAGAGGTCCTGGAAGGTTGGGGATTTAGCTCAGTGGTAGAGCGCTTGCCTAGCAAGTGCAAGGCCCTGAGTTTGGTCCCCAGCTCTGAAAAAAAAGAAAAGAAAAAAATAAAATATAAAATAAATATAAAAAAAAAAAAAAAGAGGTCCTGGAGGAGGTTCAATCCAGAACTCACAGCACCGTGTACCAGGATCAGAGTCCCTGCAGAGGCTAGGTGAGGCCACTGTTGAACATGTCGCCTCAGTTGGAATTAAGACCTCAGCATTTTGTAGATGCCAGGACTGTGGATAACCACCAAGGATAGTGGTGGGTGTGGCATGGAGCTGGCCTGAGCCCATCAGACATGTTGTGCATGCTATAGATGGCAGACATAGAGAGGTGGACCCATCCAAGCCCTTTGGAGAGCAGATAATTTGTAAGTCCCAGACATCAGACACTGACCTATTCAAAATGGTTGGAGTCTAGTTTTGCTCTGATTGTGACTGTGTCCTTATTATTCTTAGAATAAAAAAGTATGTTAATTTTTTATTTAATAGAATCCCAAAGTTAAGAGACTGTAGGTATTTTAGAGACATTGGACTTTTATAAAGTGTTAAAAAAAATTAAAAATGATGCCTCTTCTCCCCCCCCCCTTTTTTGAGACAGGATTTCTCTGTGTAGTCTGACTGTCCTGTAATTTTCTCTGTAGACCAGGCTGGCCTTGAACTCAGAAATATGCCTGTCTCTGCCTTTTGAGGGATTAAAGGAGTGCACTACCACGCCCATCTGACTATGAGACCTTAAAGTTGTACTATGCTTTATATTGTGATATTAACATGAAATCTTAGGGGAAAAGAAGAAAAGAAAGGTTATAGTTTAATAGCGATATGTGTGTCAAGCTGACAAGGGGTCAATTATACTGGTTAGTCTTTTGTCAGTTGAACACTTGGGAAGAGAGAACCTCAACTGGGAAATTGCCTGTGGGAATGTCTGTGGGGCTTTTTCTTGATTGATGGTTGATAGCAGAGAGCCCAGACTACTATGGGCTCTGCCCACCAGGCGGTAGTCCTGGATTGTATAAGAAATAAAGAGAAGAAAGCCAAGAAGAGCAAGTCAGTAAGGTAAGCAAGATTCCTGCATGGTCCTGCTTTTCTACCTGTTTGAGTCCTCGCCCTGAATTCTCTTTGTGATGGACTACAGCTGTGAGCTGAAATAAACCCTTTCCTTCCTGAGTTGCTTTTGGCCTTTGTGTTTATTCCATCAATAGAAAGAAAATACAGGATAGCTGTCCTAAGGCTTTGATTGCCCTCCTAGCTCTCCTTTTATTGATGAGAGAAGGAGTCCTCCTTCCCAAACCTCCACTGTGTTTTCTCTATACCCGCTCTCATGAAGAGCAGTTAGATTGTTTCCCAGCTCTTCTCTTCCATCCACAGACGCGCTGGCCTGTATGATGGTGTGGAGAGATGCCCACAGAGGAGGAGGAACGGGTCCCTGTGGTAACAGACTGCCCTACTCTGCAGCTGTCCTTGCGGATAACTGGTTCCCACCAGTGAGAGAGCTACCACCTCAACAGTGAAACTTTCTTGATGTCCACCAGCTCATGTGGCCAGACGGTTGGAGGTGGGGTGGGATCAACCTGTCTTGACAAGAAGTAGGGGCGTGAAGGCACGCTGCTGAGTGTGCAGGTTTCTCCGTCTGGCAAACTTGGGCTCAAACATCAACTTCATCGCTGTGTCAGTTACACGCCGAGACAGTCACTCACCTCTCATTCATAATCTCATAATCTGAGGCTTGTGGCTCCCAGTTTAACAGCACAGGCCTGGCTGCCTTGGAAAAGGTGTTTGCCGTCAAGATTAAGTGACGGATGTTGTCGCAGGGATATTAGTCTGGATCGCCCAGGTGAGTTTTTTCATGTCACAAGGAACGGCCTTGAAAGACACCTGAGACGACATTGGGGCTTTTAGAGATGAACAGGAGCCCAGGCTGAGGTCTAGGAAAACTGGGTTAGCTTTTCACAGCACTATTCTTTCTGCTTTTGTATTTATAAGACTTGGAAAGCAATGCCTCCCTCCCATTCCAAGGGAGAATTTGCTTGAGACTTGCTGAAGCCGGATGTGCGGGCTCTGGCGCCACCTGGCGACAATCTCGGGAATGACACCCTGGGGCGCTCCAGACGCACTAGGTGCTGCTTTGGCTTTCACCAGCCAAGTTGAAGCAAGGAGAAAGGCGGCAGCTGCCACTTCAGGCCCACTCGGTGCTGCCTGGCACTATAGAAGCCTCTTTGGCACCCTAGCCCAGCCATGTTCTCTCAAGAGCGTCGATCCCCAGGCCCCGTTGCTGTCTGGACCAGCATAACTCTTTCCATCTCACTGTCTGAAGACTTGCTTTTATTTTTCCCCGAGACAAGGGTTCTTTGTGTATCCTTGGCTGTCCTTGATCTAACTCTGTAGACCAGGCTGCACTCAGACTCTTCAAACCCCACCTGCCTCTGCCTCCCAAGTGCTGGGATTAAAGGCGTGCACCACCACCGCCCTGCACTTGCATTTGGGTAGATCTGATTTGGCACAAAGACTGTGGCTCCCTTTCAGTGTAAATGCTTCATGACCTCCAACTCTGGAAATCTGAGGGGAGACAAAAGCAGAAGATAAATCCGCGATGTACAAATTGGAATTTTGGAAACAAGGATAATGATTTTAAAATAGGACATAAAATTAAAAATAAGACATCTCTGAAAATATACAAAAATTTCTCAGAAGTAGTTAATTATCTTAAGACTGTAGATTGAGAAGTCGGCAGTACTCAGTAAGGAAGTGGCATGCGATGGTGGTGTTTTCTGACTGGTTGAAACCTACCTGCGAGTGAGCACAGTACAGACTGCTACGTGGATTTCCTTCCTTAGTCTGGGCAGCAGGTGCTACAGATGCATTAGGATGCATCCTGCATGATGAAGCCAGCTAGCTTGCAAAGTATGGGGTGCACGCTGCAACCTCAGTCGGCTTGTAAGGACCCCACGATGCGTGTACTCACCACACCCTGAGCCGGGTTGACCTTGCTGAGGTCCCTGGAAGGTGGCACCTATCTGGGGCTGGCCCAGATCCATCTGTAACAGCCATGTTCCTTATCTAAGACTTGTACAGATAGTACAATGCCCCACCTCTGTGTGCAACCTGAAACCAGTCACACCACAGGGGTCAAAAGGCCTCAGACACCAGGTACAGCCTAGGAGAAGCAGGCAAAGCCTTTTCTTATACCTGCTTACTCAAGAGCTGCCAGGCAGGGGAGGGGGAGTTCTGCTTAGGGGTTTTCTGAGACCCTTCCTGCAGTCCCTAATGCAGTCTTAGACTTAGTCCTGGCTTTATAAAGGACTTCAGAGCCACTAACCAAGCAGAGCCAGTGCCGGGATGGGATTGATCCACAGGTCTCCTCCACAGGACATGTGGTTTTCAGGAGCAAATCCATGAGACACTCCCAGCTGAAGGTCACCTACCTACACATGCTCAGTCCTGGAGCCTTTACAGTGTTGTAGAAAGATGTATGCATGCATGCGTGTGCGTGTGTGTGTGTGTGTGTCTGTGTGTGTATGCATGTGTGTGCACGTGCGCGTGCATGTGCTGTTTGTAGGACTTAACAACTGTGGTTAAACGTGTTTTAAGCTTGCACTGAAGGGACAAATTCTAAGGATGGTCACCTTGACTCTCCAGGTCAGGTCCTTAGGCCCAGCCCCTCCCAGCGACTGCGGGAAGCTCTCAGAGAGGTTGCCAGGGTTTCCCCCAGCCATAAAGATTGCTGGTAAGTGGGGCTGACAGTGAGTGGCCTTTGAGGCTGGGTCAGCTCCTGCTGGGTACAGTACCTATCTCATGCCCCGCCCCTCTGTGACCAGGTGCTTTTTGTTTGTTGTTTTGTTTTGTTTTTGTTTTGTTTTTTGTTTGTTTTTTAGTCAGGGTTTCTCTGAGTGGCCCTGGCTGTCCTGGAACTTATTCTGTAGAGTAGGCTGGCCTTGAACTCAGAGATCCACCTGTCTACGCCTCCCAAGAGCAAAGGCGTGTGCCGCCTCGCTTAGACTTTTTCTTTAATTTTTAAGGCGTGTGTGTGTTTTCACATGTACACGCAGGTGAGATGCATGTGCGGTGTTGACATTGATGTTGAGTGTCTTCCTCAGTCATACTTCACCTTATTTTTTTAACTTTCAAAAAAAGAATTTTACTTATTTATTATAAATCAGTACACTGTCACTGTCCTCAGACACACCAGAAGAGGGCATCAGATCCCATTACAGATGGTTGTGAGCCACCATGTGGTTGCTGGGAATTGAACTCAGGACCTCTGGAAGAGCAGCCAGTGCTCTTAACTGCTGAGCCATCTCTCCAGCCCCATTTTTTTTTAACTTTTAAAAATTTAAAACATTTTTCTAAATGTTTTTTCTTTGTTTTGAGGCAGGGCGTCTCTGTGTAGCCCTGGTTGTCCTGGAATGCTCTGTAGTCCAGGCTGGCCTTGAACCACTGTGCCGGGCTTGTTTTTATTTTATTATTTTTTATTATTTTTATTATCTGTGTGCGTGTGTGCGTGTGGGTGCAGGTGTCTGGAGGCCAGAGCTGTGAGACACTCCCTGGAGCTGGAGTTACAGGCACTCGAGAGCTGCCGAGTATAAATACAGGAAACAGAACTCAGGTCCTGTGCTAGGACAGAATGCACTTGTACCCATGAGCCATCTCTCTAGCCCCTTCCCATCTTACTTTTGGAATAGGCTCTCACCTGGAACTGGTCAACCCCAGGCATCCTCCTGTCTCGGTCTTTCTGGCGCTGGGATCACAGGTGCATGCGGAGTCCTGTAACACGTGGTCAGTGTAGATGTGGCATCTGTTGTATTAGAGTCCAGAGTTGCCACACTGTGGGCTGGGGTGCTGTCTTAGTTAGCTTTTTACTTCTGTGATAAAAGCATGACCAAAAGTAATTCACAGGAGGAAACAAAGGGTTGCTTAGCTTACAGGTCCTGATCACAGGCTCACTGAAGGAAGTCAGGGCAGGAACTGAAGCAGAGGCCATGGAGGGGTGCTGCTTACCGACTTGCTTCTTGTGGCTTGCTTGGCCTGCTTTCTTAGAGCACCCAGGACCTGCCCCCAGGTGGCCCCACTCTCAACCATCATCAGTTAGGACAATGTCCCACAGTATTGCCCCTATGACAATCTGACAAAGGCTTTTTCTCACTTGAGGTTCTCTCTTCCCACATGACCCCCGCTTGTGTAGCGCTGACAGCAAACTGCCACGCTCCCCCTGCCCTTCTGTGGCCCTGTGATTCTGCTCCGACTGCCGCTTTTGTCTCTGAGAAACCACGATCCGTTCTCGTTCTAGTCTGGCCCTTGCCGACTTCAAGTCATTTGCATCTGCAGCCTTTTAGGCTATTTAACTTGTAAATTTCCTGAAATGATTCCAGCTCATAACTCCCAGAGTCCTGATTGCAGCATTTAAATTTTTTAGTATGCTGCGTGCCATGTCTGAGAGGTGTGGGTGCCACCCTCACCAGGACAGCCAGAAGGTACGAAGAGCACAGATGGGCATGGCACCGCTTGCTCCCCGAGTTACTCTGTCAAAACACCTGACAAGAGCAGCTCATGTGCAGAAGGGTTCATTTGGCTCGTGGCTCGCCATCCAGTGCACCATGACAGGCTGGCCAGAGCCAAGAGCATCCGGTCACCCTCCACCCTCAGTCAGAGGCAGAGATGAGCGCTCCTGTTCAGCTCACTTCCTCCTGTTGCCTTATCCCCTGGTTTCATTGTGGGGCCTGAATCCATCATGAGGGATCCACATTCAGGGTGAGTCTTCCCTCAGAGAAACCTCTCCAGAAGCGTCCTCACAGACATGCCCCGAAGTGACTCTTAGTCCTGGCAGGTTGACAGGGAAGGTTACCCACGAAGGGTGTCTGCCCACCCCATCCCCCATCCTTAATTGGCTTGGGACATCTGTCAAACTCCTGCTACACCACTGTAGCCGCGACGGTGCCACTTCGCTCTAGCTTCAACCTCAGAGTAACTGCCCCTCTTTAGTAAACGATACTCACTACACGTGGCCCACACTTCCTAGCCCCATGGGACAGTGAGCCTCTCGTGTGATCATTTTGTCCCTCCTACCTTGGAAGGCAGATCGTTGTGGAAAGACAAGTGTTTCTCCATCTCTTTCCACCTCCATGACTATCTCCCTTGAGATCCCCACGACACTCTCCTTCAATCTCAGGCTCATCCCCAAAACCTGGGGTTATAATTCACTGTGCTAGAACACTGGCTCCTTCTTCAGGCCTAGGGAAGCTCACCATGGTTCTTCCACATTCTGGTCTCTCTAAGTCCCTAATGAACCGCCTCAGACTTACTAACATCCAGTAACTACTTTCTTGTGCTCTCACGGCTCAGTAAGTCAGGAGCAATGAGAGGGCAGAGGGAGGGGCAAGTTGTCCCTGCTCTGCCAGACTGGAGTAAACTGGGAAGCCTGGAAGAGAAAAGTGTGTGTGTGTGTGTGTGTGTGTGTGTGTGTGTGTGTGTGTGTGTAGCAGGGAGCACGTGGAACCATCTTCTCTCACACATGGTCTGGCAGCTGGCGCTGACAGTCAGCCAGAACCCTACATACGGCCTCTTCACAAGCTCAGCGAGTACCAGCTGGCTTGGGCTTCCACACAACCTGGTGACTGAATTTCTAGAGAAAGGGCCCCGAGGGCAGTACTGGAGGAGTCCATGTGTATTTATGCTGCAGCCTGGGCAGTTACATAGTATCTCTTACACCATGCCTCCTAATTTCAGGAAGCCAAGATTGCTACTGTAGTCACTCAGACATGACCCAGCTACACCAGGGACTCCAGCCTCCTGCAATCATTTGCTCCCAGCTTGGCTGTTCTGTCCCTGCTGGGGACACTAAAAGGGTTAGTGTTCGCCTGAAGAAAAGATTTCCATAGATCTATGAAGACAGGTGTTTGGTGACCCAGGAGGAGCTGCAAGTTATGGTCCAGCACTGAACCTAGAGGAAGGAGGCCAGAGAAAACCCATTCATTACTTTCTGGCTTGTCTGTGGGTGGTAGTGTTGGGGACACCATGCCTGCACCCCTTCAGGAGAGGATAGACTTAAAGATAGTGTGTATTTTTCTTTCTTCTTTTTCAAATAAGGAGGCTAATTTGGGTGCATGGTTCCAGGAAGTTGAAGGGCTACAGCCGGCAATGATCTTCTTGCTGGCAGAGTCCTGTGGGACAGCCTATGTGCAGCAAACATGATGGGCTCATGAACTCTGCTCTCTTGTTTTCTTTCTTTTCTCTCTTTATAGGAATGCAATGATTTGTAGAACTTTAATACTGCCTTTTAACTGCTGTTTCAATACTGGTTTTGCAATACTTTGCAATAAGTCAGAAATGATAAACTTTGGATATGGGGGTCTGTAGCAATGGTATCTTTTTTTGTTTTCTGTAAATTCAACTTGAGATTGATAAGACCTGAAATAGAAGCTGTGATAGAGCTGAGAGGCTGCTCTGAGAGAAACTTTAGCTCTCACAAAAGGCAGGGACTGGTTCAGGACAGGGGTGAGATTTAATTGAAACAATGGATCTCTTTGGGGTTTTGTCCTTTGTTTTGTTTCATTTTTTTTCCCCTTGAGATGCTGGGAACTGATAGATTGTTTGAGGATCCAGTCAGTGAGTCAGGTGAGCATGAAGCTGGAATTTTTTTTTTTTTTTGGTTCTTTTTTTTTCAGAGCTGGGGACTGAACCCAGGGCCTTGCGCTTCCTAGGCAAGTGCTCTACCACTGAGCTAAATCCCCAACCCCGAAGCTGGAATTTGAAATAACTGTGAGCAACCTCACATGAGTGCCTGCCTATGTAACTACAGGAAAGGAACGCCTCATTTAATTATATCTAATTACTAGACTCTGTGCGCATGTGTGTGTGTACTTGTGTTTTTGAGTATGTGAGTGCACATATGTGCTTACATACATAAGGGGTCATTCCTCACTTGCTATCCACCGGGGGTTGTTTGGTTTGGTTTTCTGAGACACAGCCTCTCACCAGCCTGGAGACGGCTGGTCAGTGGCCCCAACAGATCTACCTATGTCTGCCTCAGCTTTCCTGGGACTTTGGAGTTCAGGTCTGTTTGCTTGCATGGCAAGCACTGAACAGTTATCTCCCCAGCCCCTTAAGCATAACTTTAAAAACCATGCCTGTGGTCCTTAGTTATTGTCAGGTTTCTCTTTTACTTAAGGATGTGTTTGGGGGCTGAGCTTGCGAGCTGCTTCACTTGGGCAGTGAGCCAAGATAGCTTCTGGCGCCCACCATCAGAGGAGCCTAACTCAGGATGACTCCCAAGTGGCCCTGCCAGAGGTGGTGGTGGTGGTGGTTGTTGTTGCTTTGTTTGGGGGTAGGGAAGAGTTGTTTTGGTTTGTCGAAACAGGGTTTCTCTGTGTAGCCCTGGCTGTCCTGGAACTCACTCTGTAGACCAGATTGGCCTCGAACTCACAGAGATCTGCTGCTTTCTGAATGCTGGGATTAGAGGCGTATGCCACCGCCGCTGCCACCACTTCCACCACTGCTGCCACTGCTGCTGCTGCCACTGCTCAGCTAGTTTTATTTTTTAAATGGAAAATAGACTAACTTTTGTTTCAAACAATAATCCTGATTGTGGTTTCCCCTCCCCTGCTTCTCCCCGTTCCTCCCCACCTCCATCACATCTGGATCCACACTGTCTCTGTCTCTCATTAGAAAACAGCCTTCTAGATAATAGTAAAATTGACTTGAATTAAGATAGGATAAAACCAAAACCTAGCACATTGGAATTGGACAAAACGAATAAGCAGAAGGGGAAAGAGCCTAAGAGAAGGCACGGGAATCAGAGATCTACTCGTTCCCACACCTGGGAATCCCATTAAAAAAACCTCTAAACTGGAAGTCATCATACACACACCGAGGAGCTGGTGCAGGCCCATGCAGGTCCTGTGCCTGCTGTCTCCATGTGTGAGTCTATAGGAGCTTTGATCATGGCGACTTAGAGGGCTTGTTGTCCTGGTGCCCTCCTGTAGGAGCCTCTGGCTCCCACACTCTTTCTGCCTCATCTTCCACAGGTTCCCCTGAGCCCTAAAGTGGGGATCTGATGGAGACATTCCATTTGGGGCTGAGTGTCCCAAGGTCTCTCTGCATAATTCCTGGCTGTGGGTCTCTGTGTTTGTTCCTGTCTACGGCAGGAGGAGGCTTCTCTGGTGATGGTGAGCAAAGGATTGATCTAGGAGTGTAAGAGGATGTCGTTAGGAGTCGTTTTATTGATGTTTTTGGTTTTGTTGCTTTGTGTGTGTGTGTGTGTGTGTGTGTGTGTGTGTGTGTGTGTGTGTGTGTGTAATAGAACAGTGGTATTTGGTTTTACCCTAAGGCTTGGGCCATCTATCTACTCCTAGGTTCTCAATCACCTAAGCAGTGCTGGGGGTCAGTTTTGAAGCGGAAATACCAGAGCCTTATTTATTTACACCTCCTGACACTTACTTCCCCTGAGGTTTTCTTCACAGGCTAAAATGGCAGCAAAAGATACAGCTCTCAGCTTACTGTAAACATAAATATTTTGAAATGAGACTATTATGTAACCCATGGCTATGTTCCAGGTATCACACCAATCTGCTACCTGGAGAAGCTGAGGCAGGGGGATTGCTTTGATTTCAAGGCTTGCTTGAAATACACAGCAAGGCCCTGTCTCAAAAGCCAATAAAAGTAAAACTACATGAGCAAGTTCTTCTCTAGTCTTTTTTTTCTTCACAAACTTGTTCTCCTATGCTGAATCCTGTGTTCAAGAATATTAAATGGAATCAAGGGAGTAATGACCTTGGGGCAAGATCCCGCCCAGCTAAGTTAGCTCCAGGCAACTAAGTACAAACCTTTACCAATGACAGGCGTACAGCTTTCTAAATTCAAGGTCAATCTACAGAGCAAGATCCAGGACAGCCAAGCTCTGGCAGGGAAGGAGTTAGACAAGAGGAAACTGGTGACAATGTGATAGAACCCGGGGGCCATGTTCCAGCTCCTGCAGGCAGCAGAACTCAGCAGCTTCAGCCATGTGTCTCTGGCTTTACATTCAAGAGGAGAAGGAGACAACTGGGACAATTGATGCTGGTTAACTGGAGCTAAGGAAGAGATCAGCATCACTGAGGGGAAATCTCTGGGAAGTGTTTTTTGAGAGCTGTGTTTCAGAAAGGCCAAGGTTGTACCTCCTGCTGTGGCTGGACTTGGTAGTGTGTAAGAGTCACCCAGGTGGTACTGGTTTTGAAGGCATGAAGGGGTCATGAAGAACAGCTGAGGCTGGGCAGTGTGAGAGGCCATGGAAGGCCATTGGTGAAGGTGCTGCCCCAGTTGCTATTGATGGCCCAGGAGTAAAGGAGATCAGGCAAAGGAGTTGAGGCTTAGTACCGTGAAGAGAGCCTGTGAGAGGCTACTGGTGAAGCCTAGTTACAATGGAAGACTCCAGTGTATTGGAGATGCCAGTACCATGGGACGATCACCAGGAACAGTGAAGTGGATCAACCCAAGTGTTACAGAGGACAGAGCTGGAGAAGTGAAGCCAGCCCTTTGGAGGATCCAAGACATTGAAACAAGCTGCAACATTGAAGCTGCCTTGGAAACCCAAAGATGTTAAAGATACCAGAGCCACCCGCTATCTGCTGAGGAAAGCTGCTAACAGGAGTGGAACCAGCTCAGGAGAAAGAAATTAGTTGCAGTCAACAAAGATGAAAAGGGAGTTGAAGATCTGAAGACCTGATGACATCAGACATGGAGACGGCAGAGTTTGGAGTGTGCCCAGCTGGTCGCCTGTCTTAATTTGGGGATTACAGCTAAGTGATTGAATGGATCTCAGAAGAGACTAAACTCTGGACTTTTAGCACTGTTGATACTGCTATAAACTATGGGGACTTTGAAAGTTGGACTAAATATACCTTTTTATTATACTGTGTTTGGGTATGTCCTTCATAGGCTCATGTGTTTGAACAAGCCTGTGGAGGCCAGGGAGTGGAATGTGATGGTTTGCATATGCTTGGCCCAGGGAGTGGCACTATTAGAAGATGTGGCCTTATTGGAGGAAGCATGTCACTGTGGGGGGTGGGCTTGGAGACCCTCCTCCTAGCTCCTCCTAGGATGCTGAGTCTGTTTCTGGCTTCCTTCAGGTGAAGATGTAGAGCTCAGCTCCTCCTGCACCGTGCCTGCCTGGATGCTGCGATGCTGCCATGATCCTGCCTTGATGATAATGGACTGAACCTCTGAACCTGTAAGCCAGCCCCAATTAAATGGTGCCCTTTATAAAACTTGCATTGATCATGGTGTCTGTTCACAGCAATAAAACCCTAACTAAGAGCAATAAAACCCTAACTAAGACATCTACGAAATGAAACACGTAATCTATTGTGTGACACTGCTCTAAGATAACATCAACATAATTTCTACTCTTAATCAATATATTGCATCTTTATGGGTTGGCATTTTAATTCCTCAAGCCTTTGTGGAGTTTTCTCATCTGTAACTACCTGTTTTTTGTTTTGTTTTGTTTTGTTTTGTTTTGTTTTGTATTCGGAGCTGGGGACTGAACCCAGGGCCTTGTGCTTGCTAGGCAAGCACTCTACCACTGAGCCAAATCCCCAACCCCTTTCTTTTGTTTTTAAGATTTATTTTATGTATATGAGTACACTGTAGCTGTCTTCAGATACACCAGAAGAGGGCATCAGATCCCATTACAGATGGTTGTGAGCCACCATGTGGTTGCTGGGATTTGAACTCAGGACCTCTGGAAGAGCAGTCAGTGCTCTTACCCGCTG
Organism: Rattus norvegicus; assembly: GCF_021556685.1. Taxonomy (NCBI): domain Eukaryota; kingdom Metazoa; phylum Chordata; class Mammalia; order Rodentia; family Muridae; genus Rattus; species Rattus norvegicus. The sequence goes on along the minus strand of NC_141537.1, from coordinate 11,383,338 downwards.
AGCCATCTCTCCAGCCCGTAACTACCTGTTTTTGCTGTTGATGTAGGTTTCAGACTGGATTCTTTTGAAGACTCTTTATTCTGATGTAAAGAATTCTCTAACCTCTCTGTTCTACGTCCTGTAACCCAGAGTTCCATTTTCCAGACCTCTCCTGTAAGTCTGCTTTATTCCTATATCTTTCTTAAATATATAATTCTAATCATTATTATTTGTATGCTGATAAATAGAACAAAGTCATGTGGGACCCAGGTGCATTGTCATTCATTGTACTTTCCGTTTTAACATAGAAAATGTTTCTTTTTAATCTCTAACTCTCTTCTTAATGACTTTCTTATTTCAAAATATTATTTCTTCCTATGATTTACTTTTATACCCAGGTTCTTTTCTCTTTTATTTTTTTCAAACTTAATACCTCACCAGTTCAGAAGTTTGGGGTTGTTCAATCCCATTGAAGCTCTGGAAAAATGTTCCTCTGGTCCTTCTGTGTGTCTGCAGGCTCCTGAGGCCAGCCTGTGTCTATGCGCTGCCCTCCTTAGTTCAGTCTAGCAGGCTGCTGTAGCTGGTCTGGTAAAGATCTGCTTGCTTCAGGTCAGTTGCTTTCTTTGGACGGTCATAGGCTTTTCCTGTGTGAACCTGAATTGGGCTGTTTGGCTAGCTCTCTCTAGTGGGCTTTTTGATCGTTCTCTGGAACCATGTTGGGCTTGGAAGAAAATGCAGCTGCAGCCCTCAGACTCCAGTCCATGAAAGCCTATGGCACAGCACTTCCCATCTGTGGATGCCTTCCCAGCCTTGGGTAGGGGTGATACTGGACTCGTGGATTCTTGATTAAGTCAGAACAGACCTCCCTCCTGACTTACTTCCCTCTTTTCAACACTTCTGCTTCCTCTAAGGGTTTCTCACTATCCAGTCTGTGGCTTACCAGTGTGGCCAGACTGTCCAGCCAGCAATCCTCCAAGGACCCACCCTGTTGTATCTGCCTCCCAGGGCTGGGGATATGAGTGTGTCCACTCTTCGGGAGTGGCTCTTGTTTTGTTTCTGTTACTTTTTATTTATTATGTGTTCTGGAGACGAAACTCAGGTCCTCCTGCTTGCACACTAAGTTACCAACTAAGCATTGCACCCAGAGGACCGCGTTCTATTCTTTTTCTTAGGTCTCCTTGCATAGCCTCGGCTGTCCTGGAATTTCTCATTTATACCCAGCTGACCTTGAACTCCAGAGATCCACCTACCTCTGCCCCTACAAGTGCTGGGATTTTAAGGCACGCATTACCATGCCCTACTCCTCATGTTATCTTTACCCAGCAAAGGGTGCTGAGGAAAATTACTATGATTCCAAAAAGGACATAAGAGGAAAACCTTGTAGCACTCATTACGGCTGGCAAAATAGACCTTCTTCAAAGGCGGCTGTGTCTGCAGGCAAACTGGTGGTTGCAATGGGATGGAGTGTCTCACAGCAGGGAAAGATGCTCAACTCCAACTTGAACCAGGATAAGTGTGAATAATGATAAAACAGCAGGTGGAGCTCAATGGATAAAAAATGACCAAGGGCGGCTGGAGAGAGGGCTCAGTGTTAAGAGCACTGGCTGCTCTTCCAGCTCTTCCAGAGGTCCTGAATTCAATTCCCAGCAACCACATGGTGGCTCACAACCATCTGTAATGGGATCTGGTGCCCTCTTCTGGTGTGTCTGAGGACAGCTACTGTGTACTCACATACAATAAATAAATAGATAATCTTTTTAAGATGACCAGGGAAACATTGTAGAGAGAACATCTGGAGTTAAGTCTGGCTGACTTCTTGCTTCATGAAGGAGTCTGCTGACATCTGTCTTTGTTTGTTAAGACATGCGTTATAGGGGCTGGGGATTTAGCTCAGTGGTAGAGCGCTTGCCTAGCAAGCACAAGGCCCTGGGTTCGGTCCCCAGCTCCGAAAAAAAGAAAAAAAAAAAAAAAGACATGCGTTATAGGGGAGGAGGAGTGGGAGAGGGGGGAACCTGGAAAGGAAATAACATTTGAAATGTAAATACATAAACTATCCAATAAAAGAAAAAAAAAAAAGACATGCATTCCCTATCCTGCCAAGTTCCTCCCCTTACATATAAATCACTGAGAGACTGTCCAAGCCTGAAGGAAACCTTAGTCAAACATAAATACTGCGTACCATAAACTCGCCACATAAGCATTTTCGGCCATTGCTCATCTTCCTGGGATTAGTCATGCCTTCTCTTACCTGGCTTTAAAAGACACTGAGAAAATAATCTCACCGCTGCATGCTATTCACCAACAGCCCTCTCATCTCTGTCTCTTGCACCTTCTTTCTGCCTTTCCTACAACCATCCTCACTTCCCTAGTCTTGGTTCCCTCGTTGACTGTACTGGCTGGCTCCAACAGGATGACACCAATACAGGAAGGCTCCAATACAGAGGCCGAAGGACAGCTCAGAAAGTGAGCACGTAAAAAACGTTGTCCGCTCAGAAAAACAATTCCGTGTGGTACTTTCTGGGAGTAAAAGACATACGAAAACAAAGATCTCAGAAAAAGTAAGGGAGCTCATAAATGATAGAAGCCGAGAGAGAGAGAGAGAGAGAGAGAGAGAGAGAGAGAGAGAGAGAGAGAGAGAGAGAGAGAGAGAGACGGGGAGACAGGGAGACAGGGAGACAGGGGGAGGGGAGGGGAGGGGAGAGGGGGAGATTTCCTAATGTGCTTCACTAAAGTACGGCAACAGCAATTACTTAGTCTTTTGGATTTTGTAGAAAAGGTTTGTCTTTGGTGTCCTGAGGAAGGAATAAATTCAGCAACCTAGAAGAAAGTTGGAGAAAGACTTCAAAACTATTATGATGTGCGTGGACTAGGTAAAGTGCCTGTAGATAGTGTTTGGACCTTGATTAGGGCTAGGAGAGAGAAGTGGGTTTTGGAGAAGCAGTACCGAGCCGCCCCCCCCCCCCAAAAGCTCCCCACCCCCCGTGTCCACGGGGGGTGGGGGGGGATGAGGAAGAGAAAATGAAAGTAAGCAGTTCCAGGAGTCAGTTGGGTGCACTGCCACAGTGGAAGTGAGCTTGGCAGTGGCCTGGGAAGCAATCCTCTGCGGGCCCCATTCCTGGCCCTGTTGCCCTGCACCCACTCACTGATGGAGTGCCTACCTACTCCCGGAGGGGCAGATAAGGCAGCAGTGGGACAGGGGGAGGGGATGATGGAGGTGGAGGAGCCTACATGGAGCAGGACACTGTCTGGAGCAGCTTAGCTGCTGACTGGCAGGCGGAGCTTGCTCCCATCCCTCCCTGTTTGAGCAGCCACTGAGGGAGCAACTAAGAGCAACAGGGCAAACTCTGGCGCAAGTGAGTTATAATCCAATCCGGCAGGCTAATGGCCAAAGAAAAAATGTTTATGGAAAGTGGTTGAAATTGATAAATGCAAGTAATGAAGGTTAGAGGACCTTATATGGTGATGACTTAGAAATAAAAAATGTGAGGCTGGAGAGATGGCTCAGTGGTTACGAGCACTGATTGCTTTTCCAGAGGTCCTGAGTTCAAATCCCAGCAACCACACGGTGGCTCACAACCATCTGTAATGGGATCCGATGCCTTCTTCTGGTGTGTCTGGAGACAGCAATGGTGTACTCATAAATAAAATAAATCTTGAAAAAAATTTTTAAAAATGGAAAATGTTTCATATTCCCCACACGCTAATGATATTTCTAAGTTCAGAACTTTAACATTGCTCAATGGAATTCTGATAAGTTAATGGAACACTGGCTGCCTACAGTTCAGTCACAAGCTCAAGATTTTAATTTCCCTTTGGTTGTCTTCTGAATATAGACTTAAAGGTACACTCCGTTTTTTTAAAATGGATTTCAATACTATGGTAAATACTACTGTCCACTCGTTTGTAAACTAAAGTTCACATAAGCTTCAGGGAATCAAGAGTCCTAAGACTTGGACCCACCTGCCACAGAAAAAATGGACTCCAGATAAGTACACTGCCTGTTGTGATCCAATCCAGCATGTGTTCCCAAATATAAATTATATGACTGACATATATCATATAAGTTAGAAATTGTATGCATCAAAACATGTATATAAGATGTATACTTTATTCACATGTCATCAGAAGATAACCTGTCCTTAATAACTACTATATATTCACACGTGCATGTGTATATATAAATTATCCACATTAAATATAAATTATACATCAAATGTAAATTATACAAGTTAAATGCAAATTATATACATTGAATATGGTTTATATATGTTAATATATAATATATAGTAAATATAAATTACACACAATATTAATTATATACTTTAAATGAAAATTATACACATTAAGTATTAATTATATATGTTAAATATAAATTAAATATTAGATAAATATATAAAACACATGTTATATATTTGAGAAAATAAAGTATATGCATTGAATATGATTTATATGTGTTAATATATTATATATGATAAATATAAATCATGCATTAAATATCAGTTGTATACTTTAAATGAGAATTATATACATTAAATATAAATCATGTGAAAATGTGAAATTAAATATGAGTTAGATCTGTAAAATATAAGTTATAATCTGTATAATATACATAATTTTGCATGTCTTCAAGCACAGGGAATTATGGAATGAGCACATGGAACTCTAAAGGCTGGTTACAAAATTAAAAACAGGGAAGTTGTAGGCTCCTTCACCACAAAATTTCATTTTGAATTTTTTGACCTTGGATGCCAAGGGACTCTCTGTTGCTGAGTGTCTACGGTACCCTCTGCCAAATTGGCACAAGTCAGCAGGAGCAACCAAGAGTGGCAGGGATGCCAGGAGAAGTTGTCTACCGTGCCATTCTCAATGAAGTGAAGATCAGCAAAGTCGAAGATGTGAGTCCAAGAAGTGTTGTGAAGCTAGCTATGAGCCTTCATCACTGTCCATCAAGTTGTAGTTATACTTCCTCCAAACGTGTCCTCCCACGGATCTTGCCTAAAGTTTTGTGGTGTGTTTCTTTCTGTGAAGTCATGACAAAAGGAGCTCAGTAACGCAATGTAAAGTGAACCAATACATACGTGTCGTTAGACATCCTTTCACATCTATGCCTTAGCAAAGTATCCTTTCACCTGTGTCTGCTTCAGCAAAACATCATATGACATAACTGAGTTTCCAAAGAAACCAGAAGTTTCCATTTCACCTGAGTCTCTGAGCTGTTGCCCTTATCAATAAGTCTTTAGGATTGTGTTCATAAACTATCCCTGTCTGACTGAGATTGGCGTTTGTCTGGTTTGTAGAGTGACTCCTGAACCCCAAACTAACTATCTAGGATTTAAATCAAATCAACAAAAAATTCAACCACAAAAAAGTACAGATCAGGGCTGGAGAGATGGCTCAGTGGTTAAGAGCACTGACTGCTCTTCCAGAGGTCCTGAGTTCAAATACCAGCAACCACATGGTGGCTCACAACCATCTGTAATGAGATCAGATGCCCTCTTCTGGTGTGTCTGAAGACAGCTACAGTGTACTTCTATATGATAAATAAATAAGGGGTTGGGGATTTAGCTCAGTGGTAGAGCGCTTGCCTAGCAAGCGCAAGGCCCTGGGTTCAGTCCCCAGCTCCAAAAAAAAAGAAAAAAAAATCTTAAAAAAAAAGTACAGATCAGAAGAGATCAGTTACAAACTCTTAATGACTTTCATAGGCTATTGGAAGATAGTAACTGATTATAGCCTGCTATTGGGTTAACTACTTAAGAGTTGAGTAATTTGTTACAAACTTTACAAGGTGATTCCAACTTAAATGGTCACAGACAATTAACAGCTGATGCAGAGAAAGAGTTGACTCATGCAGAACAAAAAATGGCAGGATGGACATGTGGACTGTCTGGATCCCAAACTTGACTGTATTCTAGTAATCTTGCCTTCTACTCATTTCCCAGCTGGACTCATTATGCACAGGGAAGACAACATTTTAGGGTGGATTGTCTCAGCACATAAACAGAGTTAAAAACTAAATACTTACGTCGAAAAGGTGTCAATCTAATAGTAAAAGGAAGAATAAGACTGTCAATTATCAGGAACAGACCCAGCAGAAATTGTAGTACCATGTACTAATGCTGAATTTACCTCATTGTGGGTAATTAATGAAGACTGGGAAAGAACTTAGCAATTATTTGCAAGAAATTAACAACAAATATCCCAAAAGCAAACAACTGCTTACAAAAAGAACTAATCGAATTCTCCTCCGTGTGGTAAAAGGGATACCAGCTTCTGAAGCTCCTAAATTTTATACTGATGCAAACAAATCTTTAATGGCAGGCTATATGTCAGGAAATATAAGTAAATGAATTCAAAGCCCATATGCTTTGGTTTGAAAATTAGAGCTATATGCAATTCCTATGGTTTTTTTTATTAGATTTTTCTGAACCTAGCAATGTAATTACTGACTCACAGTATGCAGAGGGATTGTGTCATATATAGGATCAGCTGATAATTCAGAATTAACATTATTAATTATACAACTGCAAAAGACACTCAAAACAGAAATTATCTATTATATTTCAATCATATTTGATCTCATATGGACTGCCTGGTCAAATGGCACAAGGAAATGAAGAGATTGGTCAATTATTAATAGTAAATATGCTGGAAGCCTCAGAATTTCATTTAAAAACTCATCACGTCAACAGCAAAAGTTTAAAGGGAAATTTCTTTTTATTACTTGGCAACAAGCCAAAGAAATTATTAAAAAAAAAGTCCTACTTGTTCTTTGTTTAATCAAGTTTCATTACCAGCTGGAAGTAATTATATGGGTACCTAAAGAAATGAAATTTGGCAGGTGGGTGTGATTGGCTTTGCAGAATTGGAGAAACTAAAAGTTATACATCACACTATTGATACATATTCAATATGTCAATAGGTTTCTGCTGAGTTTTGAAAAGGCTGATTCTGTAATTGCACGTTTATTGGAAGTGATGGTATCTTAATTAAGGCCTTATTGCTGCAACAAAACACCATGACCAAAAATCCTTCCAGATTTCCAGATCATAATCCATCATTAGAGGAAGAAGGGACAAGAACTCAAGCAGGACGAACTGGGAGGCTGGAGCTGACGCAGAGGCCATGAGGAGCATGCCTCCCCTGGCTTTCACAGCCTACTCTCTTATAGAACCAAGGACTACCAGCCCATGGATGGTACCACACACCAGGGGCTGGGCCCTCCAGAATTGATCACTAAATGAGAAAATGTCCTACAGCTGGATCTCATGGGGGTGTTTCCTCAACTGAAGCTCCTTTCTCTGTGATAAGTCTAGCTTGTGTCAAGTTGACACACAAAACCAGCCAGTACAGATGCTATCGTGGGGATACTCTTACAAATCAAGACTGATAATGCCTCCATATGTTTCCATTAAAATAAAATGGTTTTTTGCATATTATAACATAAAACATATTACAGATAGACCATACAATCCAACAGGTCAAGCAGTTATAGAAAGAAAATGGAACAAAAAGCACACACACACACACACACACACACACACACACACACACACCAATCTGCACGGAGGCAGTTCAACAGAGCAGCTGAAAAAGGACAGATCATTCATCAGCCTGGCAGAGTGCAAAACTGTGATGCTGAAATGGACATTTGCTGAAGGATGATGATCAGGAGTGCTCATGAAAATCATTGCGTCAACGGCTCTTCATAAGGACATTTAGATTGTTAAGATTGTGCGACCGATAGTTGTTTCTGTTGTAATAGTTAAACTGTGTATGGTTTTCAGCTTAAACAGAAAGGGGGAAGATGTAGAGGAATTTTCATCCAGCAACATGGCTGCTCTGGTAAGAGATTACATTCAAAGACTTTCTAGGTCTATATGATCAGGCTGGAACAAGACATACCCTTGTTATACACCTTTAGTCACTAACAGTGAAAGTAAGGTTAGTTAGTTAGCAAAGTTGGGGATGTGCCCCTCGAGGTACAAGAGGCCAGGCCTCTCCCCCAGAGATCTCCAACCTCTAGGATCCAGCCACAGAACACTCTAGCTGACCTAATGGCTTGACCCAGCCTCTGCCCGTGAAAGGTCCAAACTCAGGACTTAAAATCCCATCAATCACTGAGCTTGCCCTGTTGAAACCCCACCATTATCTACCCTGGAAATCTCTGCACCCTGTACCCCCAAGAAATTTTATTCAAACCCGGTCTCCTACTCAGTTCTACATTGCTTCTCACCTGAGCAAAGGCAGCCAACATCCTGGTTCTTCCCTCCCAATAACTCTGTGTGGAGTTTGTTGTACAATGTGACCTTGGTACTCCTTGATTTCCAGGTGCTAGGATATCTTTCCTCTCAGAACTGTAACCCAGCCATATTCCAAGGGCCTCAGGCTTCCACCAAGCTGATCTAGCAGTATTCTTGCTCTCAGTAGATTCTACCAGCACTGAGAAAGAAGCCCAAAATTGCCAAGGTTCAGAAAGTTCTCAGGAGACAGGATGCTTTGGGCAAAGGATAGACTCCTCGTCAAAGATTAGTTTGATGTCAGCTTTAATCATTAACTTGACACAACCTGGAATCATCTGGGAAGTATATCAGTGACACTTGGATTGGACTGTCTGAGACTATCTTAAGTTGATTGATGTGGGAAGACCCTGAAAGAGTCAGAGTTCTCCAAAAGGGAGTTGATCCCAACATGTTGGAATAAAGCTCCTTTTGCTTTTGCATCAATTACTGCCTCTGAGAGTCTCACTCAAGGGGGTCCCAGAAAGGGGTCAGATTGGACCTCACATTTGGTGCATTAACTGGGAAAATTGCCTCTTGTGGGGGACCCATGGGAGAGTGGTGGATAGGAGGAACTAAGGCTACCACGGACAAGCAGGTACCACGATTGTCTGTGTTTTCTCTATCTAGCTTCTTTGTGTTCTGCTTTCGGTTTGGGTCATGCTTGCAAGCGTCAGGAGGGTTCAGAGAGCCTCAGTAACAGGACTTTGATCTGGCAGGAGGCCAGGGAAGTGGGAAAGTCACCAGAATCTGTGTATCTCGCTCCTGGCAGGAGCAGGTAGCCTGAGTTATTCTCTTCGTGACAGGAACTGGCTGGTCTTTGTACTGCGCCTGTGAAAAGAGGCACTTGGTTTCTGTGTTAGTTGTTTGGTTTTGTTTGTTTGTTTGTTTGTTTTTGTGTCCTTGTTTTTGTTTGTGTTCTTGGACTTGGACTGACAAAATTTTTGGACATGGGACAGGCTATTTTCTCACCTTAATTTTATTCTGACTCATTTTAAAGAAGTTAGGACTAAGGACCACTAAATGCAACTTGGAGTGGCCTGCTTTTGATGTTAAATGGCCACCAGGAAGGAGACCTTATATTTCCCCAGGGTGTCATCAGTCGAGGATAAAATGTTTCAGAAGCCCCAGCTCCGGAAAAAAAAAAAAAAAGAAAAAAAGAAAAAAAGAAAATGTTGCAGAAGTTTTCCCTCTACCTCCTTGCTAACACTTCTTTGTCAACAGGAACAAAAAACAGCCAGTTTCATCCTTGTTGACAGCATAAACTTTCAGGCTGGAGAAATGGCTTAACAGTTAAGAGCACTGATTACCCTTCCAGAGGTCCTGAGTTCAATTCCCCACAGTCACTTGTTGGTTTCCTTTTTCCCTCAGGGCTGGCTTATCCCCTCTTCCCCTCCCCTTCTGCCGAGTGCAGACACAGGCGTCCAGGGTCCCTGACAGGATAGGCTCCAAGTGGGCATATGTATCCCTTAACAGAGCTTGCAACTGACTCCTGGTCACTCATTTTGTTCAGGAAATGGCTATCCTTCTTGCCAAGAGAAATGCTCACTCCCTGTCTTGATAAATGTGGTCTCTGAGTTGTTAAGATAAAAAAGACTTATTTTATATAAAGAAGGGGATGCCTCTGGTAGGCTCATGTTGAGGCATCTCTTCCCCTGAGGGACCACCCACATGATGGCATAATGTAGAATAAAGTTTATTCAGGGCATGACACCCACTCCCCCCAAAAGCTCTTACAGGTTCTCTTCACCACAAACAGAAGCCAAGAAACTAGTTCCTGGCCCCACAGGGAACCCATCCAGATTGGGGCTTCAACACAGTAAGGGTAGGGAGCATCTCCAGATTTGCCACCAGGCTCTGTTAGCAGGTCTCAACAATAATTTGACCAGGTTTAGATATGATATTAAATAAAAGAAAACAGAGAATTCTAGTGTGGTAGCCCTGGCTTTCATCAATTAAGTTAGTGCCAAATATTAGAGAAAAGTCACAGATTCAAGCTAATAAAAGTTTCAGAGAGAGTATAGAAGAGTGCAGATTAGACAGGAAAAAATTAACTAGAGCCCTTCTAACTGACAGTCTTGGATCCAGGAGAAAAGACTACCATAGAAATGGCCAAAGGGTTATTTATCAAAGAAACTGGACTCAGTGGCTGCAGGACTCAGTGGCAGCAGGATGGCCGCCTTGCCTGTGTTTATTGTTGCCACAGCACTGTTGGATAAAGATGCAGATAAATTAACTTTGGGACAAAAGTTGGTCATGACTACCCCCATCCCCACCCCCCGCAATTCTGATTATGACTCGGTAATGCCTACATGCTTCACTATCAGACTTTACTAATCAATCCTGGCTGAGATATTTTCCAGCCACCTGTTTCCCTGAACCCTGTGACTCTCCCAGCTGACCCTGACTTGGACTGTCCACTCCATCAATATGATGAAATTCGGGCCCAGGTACATAATACCCGACCTGATTTAAGAGACTCTCCTCTGTCAGAGACAGAGCAGATCTGGTTTATGGACAAAAGCAGCTTTATCCATGAGGGTCAGAGGAGAGCAGAGGCAGTGGTGACAATGGGATTGGAGGTGATCTGGACTCAGTCTCTTCCTCCAGACGCTTCAACTCAAAGGGCCAAACTATTAACATGAACATTGGCCCTCACCATGGGAAAAGGAACCAATGGCTACAGATAACACCCTGACTGACAAGGCCGCTAAGGAGGTAGTTTAAAGGAAACAGCCATCTCTAGATTGGTTACTGTCCTACCTGAACCACCTAGAGCAACTGATATATGCAGAAAAAAGGAATTAAATGGGCTGGTGAGAATCGCCTGAAGGTAAGCTAATATTACCTACCTCTTTAATAAGAACTGTCCTCAGAAACATCCTGAGTCACTCACTTGGGAGTAAAACAAATGACAAACTTTAAAGCTTGCCAGCTGACCAACACTCCCAGGAACCCCAAACATCCAAATTCCTGACTCCAAGGGAAGAGCCTGGAGGCCTACTGAGAAAATTGCTTTTATAGAGATCAAGGAAGAAAGATATGGCTCAAAATACCTGCTGATATTTGTGGACATTTTTCTCCAGATAGACGGACAGAGACACTAGAAGAGATTTTTTCCCAGGTTTGGAGCACCTAAGGTAATAGGATCAGATAGATATGGGCCTCCCTTCATATTTCAGGTATGTCAGGGACTTACTAAGGTCTTGGGGACTAATTGGAAACTCCATTGTGCATATCATCCCCAGAGTTAAGGGCAGGTAGAGAGGATAAATAGAACTCTACAATAGACCTTAATTAAATTAGCCTTAGAGACTGGTGGGGACTGGATGATGCTCCTTCCCTTTGCCCTATATTAGATGTATATGGCATTCTAGCCCCCATTGTATCCAGCCTACAGTTGGCAGCTATTACAGAACTGAAAAATGATAATTTAAAATTTAAGGTCAGAGCTACCCAATAGACTCATGAATGTGTGTGCCCTAAATTACGTGCCCTCTATGAAGCAGGCCTGGTTCCAGAACCACACAGGTCAAAAGACACTGGGTCTATATGAAGAGATTGTACTAAGATGTGCCTAAACTCAGGCGAATAGGACATTTCATCGTCCTGTTGACCACGATCGATCACCACCTGGTTGTACTACAACCACGCCAGACCTGCTCCTCCACTGAAGAAGATTACCTGGCTCCAGCTGTACCAAAATAGAGGGTTCTAAAGGACACCAACCCCCTCAAGTTAAATTGCTTAGTAGCTTTTAGAAGAGAATGCAGCCGAGTTAATGATCTTAAGGCGACACTATATGCAGCTGGAAGCAGGGAAGCAAGAGTACGAGTTAGAGGACTGTAAGCTTCAAGATTGAAGCTATACGCAAGGAAAAGGGGGGAATGGAAAAGCCAGAGTTGGGGCCAATCTGAGGCCAGTGGGAAAATTCCACCACAAACCTCTGAGCACAGAAAGACCCCTCCCTTCCAGTAGGAGTAGAGCTAGTTTACTTCCTGGAACAGCTACAAGCTAAACTGTTGAACAAAGCCACCTGTAACTCCCCATCTGATCCCCGTGGAAAGTCCTGGAATTGTCCACTGACCACGAATCAGTTTGGAGGTTGCTTAGACACACTGATAGTGCCCTGCCTAGTTACCACTGTTTGAATTCTGCCCCCAATTGTTTGCCAAGTTTATAACTCCCTGTTAGACTCTGCTCAGGGTCGTCTCTCTCTGAAAGGGGAGCCGACCCCACCATGTTGGAATAAAGCTCCTCTTGCTTTTGCATCAATTACCACCTCTGAGAGTCTCACTCAAGGGGTCCCAGAAAGGGGTCAGATCAGACCTCACAACCCAGCTCACAGTGGGTAACATCATCTCTAGGCAGGGAATCCTGAACTGTGTAGGAGTAGGGAAACTGAGCTGAGCACAAGCAAGCAAGATGCACACATGCCTTTTTGCTCATGACTATGGATGTGACGTGTGCAGCTGTTTAAAGTTCCTACAGTGACTTCCCCCCAGTGACAGACTGTAACTTGAAAATGCAAGCCAAATAACTACTTCCTCCCCCATGATGCTTATTTATCAGGTAATTTTATCACAGCCATAGATATGAAACTAGGATAAAGGGTAAAACTGAAAGTCCACCAGACTGAAAATGTGAGTCATTACACCAATGCCCTCAAAATTCCACCTTCTAGCTACTGCCTGAAGTTCTTACTTTATAAGCAACAAAGACTTTACTTTTTAAGTCTGTTTTCTTTCTTACACAAAATTATCTTTCCATACAACCCAATCCTGTGCAAATATATGGTTCTCCTAGAATCAGCTATTGATGGAGATAGACAGCCAGATAGCATTCTGTTACTTTTTGTTCTTCAAGCAAAAATCAACCTCCAGGGTTAAACTATGTTGTTGTACAATGTGTGATTAAGGATTTCCTGATGGTAGGTAAGGGGAAGTAAAATCAGATTTGCTTAATTTCCTTATTTACTGCTACAAAAACATGGCAACACAAACACCCAAGGGTTGGGGTAGGGGAAGGGCAGGTAAAAAGTGCTGACTGGGGGTTAGGGATTTAGCTCAGTGGTAGAGTGCTTGCCTAGCAAGCGCAAGGCCCTGGGATCGGTCCCCAGCTCCGAAAAAAAGAGAAAAAAAGCGCTGACCCCTCTTTCGAAGAACCCAGGTTCAACTCCTAGCACCTCTATGGTGGCTTACAACTGCCTGAACTCAAGTTCCAAGGGATCTGATACTATCTTTGGGTCTCTATGAATACTGCACCCATGTATGGTGCATAGACATAAAATAAAATCTCTGGGGGAAAAAAAACCAAATCAATGCAAAGCATGACTGCTTCATCTGTAAAATGTTCAGTTGGAGCCACAGAATACCCACTTTAGAAAGGAACCTGTCAGATGCAGTCGCTCATGCCTGTAATCCCAGCCCTTGGGAAACCCAGGCAAGAGGACTGATCTGAGTTCCCGGCCAAACTGGAACAGGCCAGCTGTGAATTCTAGGCTTGTCTATCTTAAACAGCAGAAACCACAAAAACATGTTGGTCCCTCATGGGAAATCTAATATGTAGATGCCAGGAACGTCTGCTTCTTGGTGTGTTCTCACATGGTGATTTCACACAGGACAGTCTGTATCTCAGGGCACATTGCACAGGCCATAATTCTATTCCTGAGAGCAGAGTCCTCAGGATCCAAAGGCCCTGCCTCTCACCATCTTGGTTGGGGTAGATTCAAGATATGAATGTTTGTGGCTGGGAAGATGACCTAGAGATTAAATCCAGGCTAGTCTTCCAGAAGTCCTGAGTTCAATTCCCAGCAACCACACGGCAATTCACAAGCACCTAATGCACCTAACAAGATCTGATGCCCTTTTCTGACATACAGGACAGAACACTGTATACCAGATCTTGGGTTCAGACTCCATCCTAGAGAACCTGACCTAAGTTTGAACTCTCTAACACCAGTTTCTAGGTTACTCTCCAACAAACCTGCTCCTTAAGGTTACAAGCCTGCCGCTGCCACTTCACTTCCTCACAAATACCAATCAGGAGGAAAGCAGAAGCTAAGTTTTCAGTTTGGGCCCCAGCAACACCCAATTATTTTAAAGGGCAACAAAATTCCAAAATGGCCCCCAATCAGATGTGTGCCAGGCTAGAAACCTCCTCACTTGCTTGCCATTTCCTATAAACCTTTGTCCCACTGAGAGCTGGGGCTTCACCTGCCCATTCTGCTATGTTAGAGAAGTTGGTATGGCCCAAGCTTGAGTCCCTAGTGTGATTGCATCAGAACCAGCCTTGACTCTGTTAGAGGGGACTAAAGTGGAGGCACTTCGAGACCGAAACCACGCACAGGATAGAAGATGTTCCAGGCTCTGGTCAGGAATCCTAGTGACTCAATTTGGGCACTGGGCTTGGAAAGCTATGAGTGTGGTTATTTCTCAGTCCCTCCTGACAGAGAGGAGAGGACAATTTTTTTCTTGTGTTTTAATGTGCTGTGGGGTGTGTGTGTGTGTGTGTGTGTGTGTGTGTGTGTGTGTGTGTGTTCTTGAGATTTTCGTTACAGGGAAATTTTGACTCTGACGGACGCCGACATGGGACAGACGCCTTCAACTCCACTAGAATTGTTCCTTAGTCATTTTAAGGATGTTAAAACTAGGAAAGATAAACTAACCACATTATGCAGGTCAGAATGGCCTACTTTCAACACTGCCTGACCCCTGATCTGGTATTGGTCCAAGGGATCAAGAAAGTCATTTTCAAACCTAAAATTGACCTTCCAGCTCAAATGCCTTGTGTGGTGGTCTGCTGAGACCTCCTTGAAGACCCACCCTCTTGGCTTAAACTTTCTTTCCAGACAACAGGCAGAAGTTTTTACATTGGCTAGCAAAAAGCCCAAGGATATGGAGGAAGAGACATGGGGCCACCCATCTCCTTCTGTACCATCCCTCTACCCAGTCATCCAAGGAGGAACGGAGGAGGTTGCTATCTTTCACCCCACCTTATTCAACCCCTCAGGCAGATTGGCAGCTGCCACAGGAAGCTCAGCCACACCACAGGCAGAGAGCGGGGACCTGCTGCAGGGACACAAAGCCACTGGGGGCTTCCTCCCAAGCCTGCGTGCAGTGGGGCCAGTCAATGATCATGGAAACCAACCTCATCACTATTGGTCCTTTGTTACTGTATAACTGGAGAATTCAGAACTCCCCCATTTCAGACAACTCTTGAGACTTAATCACTTAGAGACAGTCCTCTTCACCCACCAGCCCACTTAAGATGATTGCCAATAGCTTTTGCAGGTTCTCTTCACCACAGAAGAGAGGAAGAGAACCTAGACAGAGTCCAGGGAACTGGCTCTTGGCCCCACCAGGGAATCCACTAGTAACCAAGCAGCTATAGAGGCTGGCTTTCCCTTAACCCATCTGGATTGAGACTTTAACACCATTAAAGGTAAGGGAGGCTCTGTTGTCAGGTCTCAGGGTGGCGGCAGGATAGCCCACTAATCTGGCCAAAGTATATGATGTTAGTCAGGAGATAATGAGAGCCTTGCAGCTTTCTTAGAGAGGGTCATGGAGGCATTCTGAAAATATATCACATGGACCTTGAATTATCAGAAATAAAAGCATCAGTAGCTCTGGCCTTTATTAATCAGGCAGCACCAGATATCAAGAGAAAGCACCAGGGGGTTGAGAGGTTAGGAGAAAAGGATTTTAGAGACTAAGTGATAATGGCAGAGAATGTGTTAAATGGAGGAGAAAGGGCAGAGGAGAGGCAAATGCAGGCAGAGAAACAGTTGGAGGAATGACAGGTGGAAGAGCAGAGACAACAGACTCGTGACCTGACAAGATCCTGTTGGCAGCCACGGCCAAACCAGAAGACCATAGGGTACACCTAAAATAGATGGCTACCAGAGAATGAGGTAAGGGGTTGCCCTAAGGATGGAGAACTCCTCCACTTGGGAAAGAACCAATGTGCTTATTGTAAGGAGGAGGGCCATTGGGCCAGGGAGTGCCCCAAGAAAAAACAGTCTATTCAAACCGTGGTCCTGGAAGATGGAAATAGATGAACAGAGTGATAGGGTTTAGATGCCTTCCCCAAGCCCAGGGTAACCCTAAAAATGGAGGGGAATCCCACAAGTTTCCTTGTTGACAGCAGAGCCCAGCATTCTGTCTTGATAAACCTAAGGGTAAAGTTTCTTCAAAAAAATCCTGGATCCGGGGCTGGAGAGATGGCTCAGTGGTCAAGAGCAATGATTGCTCTTCCAGAGGTCCTGAGTTCAAATACCAGCAACGACATGGTGGCTCACAACCATCTGTAATGGGACCTGGTGCCCTTATCTGGTGTGTCTGAAGATAATAATGAATGATAATAAATAAAATTAAATAAATAAATCTTAAACAACAAAATAAATTAAAAAAAACATTTTCTAAAAAATAAAAAATCCTGGATCCAAGGGGCACAGGAATTAAATAATACTCATGGACTATCAGAAGAACAGTGGACCTGTGGGTGGGCATGGTACTTATTTCTTGTTGTACCTGAGTGCCCCTACCCTCTCTTAGGAGAGATTTGTTGACAAAAATGAGGGCACAACTGCACTTCTCCCCAGAAGGAGCCAAACTATTAGGCTCAGAGGGGAAGCCTATTCATGTCCTGGCCACCACTCTAGTTGAAGAGTACCGGTTGTTTGAACCCTTCCCCACCTCAGGGGACGAAATTACTACTTGGCTAGATCACTTCTCCAACACTTGGGCAGAGACAGGAGGAGTCAGGACGACTAAACATTGGGCCACAATATGGATTAAGCTCAAGCCAGGGGTGGAGCCTGTATTGGTCCAACAGTACTCCATGTCCTTGATTGCCAGGGAAGGTATAAACCCCCACATCAGGAGGCTGTTAGATGTAGGGATCCTGAGACCATTCCTTTTGGCCTGAAACATCCCCCTTCTGCAAGTCAAGGAGCCCAGAACTAATGAGTATACCCTGGTAAAAGACTTAACCCTATACCCCCTGCCCCCCCAGTGCCATTCCTCCTGAGTGCCAACAGTATACGGTGCTGGATTTCAAGGATGCTTTCTTCAGCTTACTCTCAGCACCCAACAGCCAAGGCCTCTTTGCCTTTGAATGGCATGATCCAGAGCCTGAGATTAGCAGACAGTTGACTTAGTCCTATCTGCCCCAAGGATTTAAAAATCTTCAGTGAGGCCCTCCATGAAGATTTGAGTGAGTATAGAACCCAGCATCCTAGCCTGACTCTCTTGCAGTATGTAGATGACTTCATGGTGGCAGCAGAGACCAAACAAGAATGACCTCTTGAAGGCCCTGGGGAATATGGGTTACTGAGCCTTTGCTAAGAAAGCCCAACTCTGTCAACCACAGGTGACCTATCTAGGGAATGTATTAAAGATACATCAGAGATAGCTCTCTGAGGCCAGGAGGGAAATTATCCTGTGCCTTCCAACGTCCAAGACTCCCTGCTAGGTAATCTTGGGGTCCACTGGGTTCTGCAGAAATAGCTAAACCACTATATGAGGCCACCGACGGGCCTCCTAAGAGCTTTATGTGGACAGAGAGACATTAGAAAGCCTTCAATTCCTAAAAGAAGATCTTAATTTCTGCACTGGCCTTGGAGTTGCCTGACTAAGCCCTTTCATCTCTTTGTTGACGAGAGATCTGGGATAGCAAAATGGGTACTGACTCAGACTCTTAGGCCCTGGTGTCAACCAGTGACCTACCTCTCAAAGAAATTAGATCCTGGAAATCAGAGGCTGGCCCCCTTGGTTACACATCATCTTCACGATGGCCCTCATAGTCAAGGACGCTGACGAATTGTCATTGGGTAAGGCTGCCACAGATTCACAGGACCAACTGCCATCTTCTTGGACCTGCCTGGGTCAATGAAGCTGCTCATCTGACTGAAGACTCTCAAGACACACGCTGAGATCCACAGATGACGACTGAGACAGACTTGGGACCTTCCAGCTACAGATGAATTCTCTTGCCAAAGTCAAATGGTTACTGAACTTGGGGAAGTTACATGATAGTAAGGAAAGCATGATGTCTATATAGACTAATTAAATGTTGATTAAAACCGAAATTAATACCCTCACAAACTGTTCAACTCATGGAACAATTAATTGGTTCAATAACCCCTTGTCTTCCTAGCCCCAACCCCCTGTTACCCCTCTGGCTTTTGTTGTGCTAGCCCCCACCCCTTGCTACCCCTCTGGCTTATGTTTTGTTTTTTGATGCTAATACCTCACCCAAAATTCTCACTACAAATGACACAGTCACTCCAGTGATGCCTCTCCTTTATAAAAAGAAAAAGAAGGAACTATGGAATATAAACCATGCCAGGAAATTTGGTAAGGAAGAATAGGTTGAAACCTGGAGACTTGGTGGGCACACACCTGAGTCTTAGGTGACTCCTAGCTCCCTGCCAGACTCCTGACTTGGAACACTTCTCACATAAAATAAGTGTGTCCTATGGTCATATGTGTTCTCTGAACAGATCATGATAGGACACTCTGAAAACAGAGTTCTTCATGCTAATGAGGTACCCAAATGCCTGGAGGGCTTAGTTGATAAGCTTCCTTTCCCAGACATTCCTCCCTGCAAAACGTATTTAATCTCATGCCTACCCTAAGAAGCTGAGTATGGTTTTACATTCACAGGGCCAGAGCCTGACTATCACCATGCCTGATGCTATTGAAGGGGTACTAAAACAGCCAAGCCTACCCCATTGATGGCTCACCAAGGCCAGAATGACTCAAATTACCAGTCTCTCAAATCCCCCTAGGATAACCTTTCATGTCCAACTGCTCTGACTCTAGCTACCCTGCTGCCTGACCCAGACCTCGAGTGGGGCCACTACATGATTGCTCAGACATTTTGGCCCAGATCTTCAGGACACCCCTTGGATGGATGCAGAGGTAGCATGGTTCCCCAATGGTAGAAGCTTCATTCATGATGACCAGAGGAATGCTGAGGTAGTGGTGGGCACAAGCACCGATATCATATGGGCAGAAATATCAGCCCGGAAAGCTAACCTGGTAGTTCTGACAAGGCATTAGAGCTGAGAAAAGACAAGAGATACAGACAGCTGGTGTGCATTTGCTATTGCTCATGTCCATGGGGCTATGTATAGGGAGAGAGACCTTTTGACAGCAGAAGGAAAGACTATCCAAAAAAAAAAAAAAAAAAAAAAAAAAAAAGAGGAAATCCTGTCCCTACTAAGAGCTCTCTGGGGACCTAAAAATCTGGCCATCATCCACTGCTCGAGACATGGAGCAGAAAGGGAAAGACCCAGTCTCAGAGGGCAACAATAGGGCAGATGAAGCAGCCTGACATGCTGCCCTAGAAATTGGACCTCTCTTGCCCCTGACTTCCCTGGATCCAGGGGAATCCTACACTCTCTGATCACACTAAGTATTCAAAAGATGACATAACCTGTTCTAGGAATTTTCCAATGTCCCAGTGTTATGAAGGATGGTGAAGAACAAACTCATTGGGTCAGAAGAAATGGAACTATCCATTCTTCAGAAGATCCACTGCTCTTCCCACATGAGCATCCAGAGAATGCAGGGTTTGATACGGCAAATATCAGGCTTACGGATGCCAACTCAAAGACAGCTGAGATTGTCAAGAACCGTGAAGTCTCCCAGTTAATGCAGTGGCTAATGAGAAGAACCCTGGTAATAGGTTTAGAGGTACAAAGCTTGAATGAAGCCTCCTGGGAGATAGACTTCACAGAGGTAAGACCAAGCGAATTTGGATATAGATATTTTCTGGTGTTTATAGATAATTTTAGAGGATCTACTGAGGCCTTTCCCACTAAACATGAGACCATTCAAACGGTGACAAAAAAACTATTAGAAGAAAAATTTCCAAGGTATGGTTTCCCCCGACTTATAGGATCAGATAATGGACCTGCTTTTGTGTGCCAGGTAAATCAGGGATTAGCAAATATTCTGGGGATTGTTTGGAAACTTTATTGTGCATATAGATCCCAGACCTTAGGACAGGTAGAAAGGATGAACAGGACCCTAAAAGAGACCTTAACTAAATTGACCATGGAGTTTGGCGGTAACTGGGTGACTCTCCTTCCCTTTGCCCTTTAGAGGGTACAGATCTCCCCATATCAGATGGGACTCACACTCTTTGAGATCATGTTCGGTTTTCTCCCCTCCCATCATTCCTAACCTTCAGGCAGAAGTCATTGTTGAGTCAGATGACCTCCTACTACTGGATGTCCTTGAAGGTGTCCAATGGGTCCACAAACATATTTGTCCTAAACTCCATGCCCTCTATGAAACAGGTCCAGCTCCAGGACCTCATTGATTCCTGCCTGGAGACTGGGTCCAATCAAGAGACACTCCAAGGGGTGCTAGAGCCTTGTTGTAAAGGTCCCTATGTCATCATTCTGACCTCCCCCACCAGGCTGAAGGTTGAAGGTATTGCAATGTGTTTACACCATACTCATGCCTGAAGTGCAGGCCTGTTTGCAGTTGAAGACCACCTGGACCAGCGGAGAGAAGAAAAATGGAAGGTTATCTACCAAGCACCCTTCCAACCCTCTCAAGCTTAAGTTACAGTGTTCCTGATGAGCCTCTTTACCGTATGTACTGTGAAACCCAACCCCCATCAGCCCTTTAACCTTAGTGGGCCATCATCAATACAGCCAAAGGGAAGACTGTCAACTCTACTTCCCTGGTTGTGCCCCTGAGTACTTGGTTCCTAGATCTCCATGTCAACTTCTGTGATCTGACCAGTAAAGAATGGAATTCTCCCCTAAAAAAAAAAAAACAACTTGGGGACCCTGTGGATTATGGTTCTTTTTTTTTTTTTCCGGAGCTGCGGACCGAACCCAGGGCCTTGCACTTCCTAGGCAAGCGCTCTACCACTGAGCTAAATCCCCAACCCCCGACCCTGTGGATTATGGCTGTATCACACAATTGGTTTAATGGGAGACTAGGCACCAGGCTTTTTTTTTTTTAGGTTTGTTTGTTTGTTTGTTTGTTTATTTATTTATTTATTTATTTATTTATTGTATATAAGTACACTGTAGCGGTCTTCAGACACACCAGAAGAGGGCATCAGATCCCATTACAGTTGGTTGTGAGCCACTATGTGGTTGCTGGGATTTGAACCCAGGACCTCTGGAAGAGCAGTCAGTGCTCTTAACCACTGAGCCATCTCTCCAGCCCGGCACCAGGCTTTTTATGCCTGCCTGGGACATTCCCAGAGCTGTGAACAATGCAATAAATGTGGAGACCCTGAGATCTTCTTCTGTGTGGCATGGGGATGCGAATCCCCTGGATGGATAATCTGGAAGCCCTCTAGTAAGGACCTTCTCACCATGACTAGGCTCAATACCCAGGCTATGGGGAGTAATGCAGTCCTCTTGTTATCAGATTCACAGATGATGGTAGGGAGGCTGACTGGACTACCGGGAAGGCAAGGGATTGAGACTTTATGGTTTTGGTAAAGACCCTGGAGTCCTGCTCACTATCCCATTCTATGTTCAGACAACTTCCACTGCTCTTGGCCCCATTGTCCTGCTGGCTAAACCCCCACCTACACTATCTCTGCAGGCTTGGAACAAGGCCCCAACTCAAGCCACAAGGACAATGCAGAGACTGAGTGATGATAGTCTTTTTTTTTTCTTTTCTTTTCTTTTTTTCGGGGCTGGGGATTGAACCCAGGACCTTGCGCTTCCTAGGCAAGCGCTCTACCACTGAGCCAAATCCCCAACCCCGTGATGATAGTCTTAACCCCTCTGGAACATGATGCTTCAGTCTTCTCGGGTGACCAATGCATCCAGACCTGAGGTAACTGAGTCATGCTGCCTGTCCTATGAGATATGGCTACCCTACTTTAAAGACATAGCCCTGATTGGAGACTTTACTGAAACTGAGAACCGCACTGAGTGCATATGGCAACGAGGTGAGGCCAAGCTGACCTTAAAGCTCACTTGAGTCCTATAGCCACCCCTGTAATCAGACCTACAGGAAGAATCTAGACAATGATAAATACTTATAACCATGCACCTGGGCCTTGTGGGCATGAATTGCAGGGCTTACCCCATGTGCCTATGGGCCTATATTATACCAGACAAGGAATTCTGTGTACTTGGCCAGTTGTTACCCAGGGTCATCTATCACACAGATGACTAAGTCCTAGATTTCCTACGTGGAACCTCAGGTTTAGTTGCCCCAAGAGCCAAGTGAGAACCAGTCTCAGTTGTAACCCAGGCAGTTCTCACAGAATTGGGAATGGCTGGCACTGGAACTGGGGTAGCCTCCTTGATGTTGCAAAACAAACATTATGATGGTCTAAGAGAGGCCTTAGACACTGATATACAGAGATTAGAGAAAGGGGTCTCTCTCCTCCCAGAATCTCTGGGCTCCCTGGGAGAGGTAGTACTCCAAAATAGGAGGGTGCTAGATCTCTTGTTTATACCACAAGAAGGGCTGTGTACATCTCTTAAAGAAGAATGCTGGTTTTATGCTGACCATTCTAGAATAGTCAAAGAGTCAGTGGCCAAAGTTAGAGAGGGCCTGGGTAACAGAAAAAAAAAAAAAAGAGAAAGAGAACAGGCACAAAGCTGGTTTAAACCATAGTTCAACAGGTTCCCATGGCTGACCATGTGATATCTACCCTACTGGGTGCCCTGCTCATTTTACTTCTGCTCCTTACCTTTGGTCCCGACATTCTAAAGAGATTGGTCCAGTTCATGAAAGAAAGACTTGGGACTATTCATCTTAGGGTCATGAGGAATCACTATTACTCCCTCCAAAATCTAAACAAAGAAGCCTACAAGCTCCAGAAAGCCCCATTATTGGACCTTGTAGTTGCCAAAGAAAGGGAGGAATGAGAGACCAGATCTTGGGTTCAGACTCCATCTTAGAGAACCGGACTTAAGATTGAACTCTCTAACACAAGTTCCCAGGTTATTCCCCAACAAACTTGAGCCTCCAGTTTACAGGCCTGCCCCTAGCCCTTCATTTCCTCACAACTACCAATCAGGAGGAAAGCAGAAGTTTACAGTTTTGCTCCCAGCACCAGGCAATTATTTTAAAGAGCCACAAAATTCCATAATAGTCCCCCCAATCAGTTGTGTGCCAGGCTAGAAACCCCCTTGTTTGCTTATCATTTCCTATAATAACTTGTCCTGCTGAGAGAGCTTGGGGCTTCAGCCTCCCATTCTGCTGTGTCTCGAGCTTGAATAAAAAGACCCTAGTGTCCTAGTGTGATTGCATAGAGTTCGAATGCATGTCATATGCCTGCTAGCCAATTGATTCAAAGGTCAATATGCTTAGCCAATAAGTTTAAACTGTACCCTTGCTGGTGTAGCCTGTACCTCCAAAAAACTGCTTGTGTAAGGCTCCAAGTGAGTCTTAACTACTGGGAGACCCCCAAGTGAAACACGAGAACGGAGTTTGATGCAAATGCAAGAGGTTTATTTTCCAGCATGTTGGGGTTGACCTTCAATCAGCCCCTCATGGCGAGTGACTAGAAGACAACCAGGGTAGAGTCCTTTGGTCCCCAGCAGCCTCATGTAGATGACATTCCTCTTGTAGATAACAAAACTATCTCCAGCATTGGTACCATTCCAAACCACAAAGAAAAATGGAGGAATTACACAGGTGAAGGAGGAGATATTAAAAATTTTACTAAACCTACTATTTTCAATTTTAAGGGAACCTTCAAATGTGATAGATGTATTCTAAGGGGTAGTGGAATTAAACGCTACCCCTGTCTTAACATCAGAGAAGCAGCATCCAGGCATATAAGAGGACCACAAAGAAACATTGGGAACAATGTGTCCCACCTGTAACTGCTCCTGCAAAAGTCCATATGCTGCCTCCAATTTTTCAAAGAAAAGGGGCCAGTGCTCTACACAGGATAGGAAGCAACTTAGCAGTGGTCCCCATGACAAACCTCGCAATCCCATCCCATCTGTATGGGATTGAACAACCAGTTCCCCATCAGACACAGGTTGAAGATTACCCTGTCTTACCTCCCCAAACCCTTCCTGGGGGCAAATCCCTGTTCATAAGCATCCTCTGCACTGGTTGGGGTTCAGTGGTAAGCACCACTCCCATATCATGTAAGATGTCCCTCCCCCATCCTGCAGCAGCATCTCTCTGAGCTGTCTGGGAGCACTGCTCCCAACATTCTCCTCTCCATATGAGACAATCTCCCCCAGACAGCACTGCCCTACATAATTGTTGCCAATCTCCAGGAGTCAAATTGGACATAACATAAGATTCAAAAATAGCAGAAATAGGGTTGGGGATTTAGCTCAGTGGTAGAGCACTTGCCTAAGAAGTGCAAGCCCCTGGGTTCGGTCCCCAGCTCCGAAAAAAAAGAACAAAAAAAAAAAATAGCAGAAATAAAGAGAACAAGGGGACCATAAGCAGAGACTGCTTCTTTCAGGCTTTTCAAATCCTTAAAACTCAGAGGAACATATTGTCTAATAATTGACAATATTTTGTTGGGGTCTGGGTCCTCAACAACAGGAAACACTGCTCCCTGTCCAGGGGAAGGCTCAGGAAAAATTACCCCTCTCCTTGGAGCCTTCTCTCCATAACACCACTCCAAGGAAGGATAGGGTTCAAAGGCAGGAGGAGCAGGAGCTCCCTCTTCTTTAAAGAAGGGATTTTTACTAGGAGGATGAGATCTTGATTTTTTTTTTAACAACCATGCATTTATTAATCTTCCTTTTAAGCTCCTCTATTTCTTTTTTTTTTTTTTCCCGGAGCTGGGGACCGAACCCAGGGCCTTGCGCTTGCTAGGCAAGCGCTCTACCGCTGAGCTAAATCCCCAACCCCTCTATTTCTTTTTCTTTTTCTTTTTTTTTTTTTTTTATTAACTTGAGTGTTTCTTATATACATTTCGAGTGTTATTCCCTTTCCCGGTTTCCGGGCAAACATCCCCCTCCCCCCTCCCCTTCCTTATGGGTGTTCCCCTCCCAACCCTCCCACCATTGCCGCCCTCCCCCCATAGACTAGTTCACTGGGGGTTCAGTCTTAGCAGGACCCAGGGCTTCCCCTTCCACTGGTGCTCTTACTAGTATATTCATTGCTACCTATGGGGTCAGAGTCCAGGGTCAGTCCATGTATAGTCTTTAGGTAGTGGCTTAGTCCCTGGAGGCTCTGGTTGCTTGGCATTGTTGTACTTTTGGGGTCTCGAGCCCCTTCAAGCTC
This sequence comes from Rattus norvegicus, assembly GCF_021556685.1. Classification (NCBI taxonomy): domain Eukaryota; kingdom Metazoa; phylum Chordata; class Mammalia; order Rodentia; family Muridae; genus Rattus; species Rattus norvegicus. Next base: position 11,357,879 of record NC_141537.1, on the reverse strand, counting down.
TTCCAGTTCTTTCTCTGATTCCTTCAATAGGGGACCTATTCTCAGTTCAGTGGTTTGCTGCTGGCATTCGCCTCTGTATTTGCTGTATTCTGGCTGTGTCTCTCAGGAGCGATCTACATCCGGCTCCTGTCGGTCTGCACTTCTTTGCTTCATCCATCTAGTCCAATTGGGTGGCTGTATATGTATGGGCCAAATGTGGGACAGGCTCTGAATGGGTGTTCCTTCAGTCTCTGTTTTAATCTTTGCCTCTCCCTTCCCTGCCAAGGGTATTCTTTTTCCTCATTTAAAGAAGGAGTGAAGCATTCACATTTTGATCATCCGTCTTGAGTTTCGTTTGTTCTAGGGATCTAGGGTAATTCAAGCATTTGGGCTAATAGCCACTTATCAATGAGTGCATACCATGTATGTCTTTCTGTGATTGGGTTAGTTCACTCAGGATGATATTTTCCAGTTCCAACCATTTGCCTACGAATTTCATAAACTCGTTGTTTTTGATAGCTGAGTAATATTCCATTGTGTAGATGTACCACATTTTCTGTATCCATTCCTCTGTTGAAGGGCATCTGGGTTCTTTCCATTTTCTGGCTATTATAAATAAGGCTGCAATGAACATAGTGGAGCACGTGTCTCTTTTATATGTTGAGGCATCTTTTGGGTATATGCCCAAGAGAGGTATAGCTGGATCCTCAGGCAGTTCAATGTCCAATTTTCTGAGGAACCTCCAGACTGATTTCCAGAATGGTTTTACCAGTCTGCAATCCCACCAACAATGGAGGAGTGTTCCTCTTTCTCCACATCCTCGCCAGCATCTGCTGTCACCTGAGTTTTTGATCTTAGCCAATCGCACTGGTGTGAGGTGAAATCTCAGGGTTGTTTTGATTTGCATTTCCCTTATGACTAAAGATGTTGAACATTTCTTTAGGTGTTTCTCAGCCATTCGGCATTCCTCAGCTGTGAATTCTTTGTTTAGCTCTGAACCCCATTTTTTAATAGGGTTATTTGTTTCCCTGCGGTCTAACTTCTTGAGTTCTTTGTATATTTTGGATATAAGGCCTCTATCTGTTGTAGGGTTGGTAAAGATCTTTTCCCAATCTGTTGGTTGCCGTTTTGTCCTAACCACAGTGTCCTTTGCCTTACAGAAGCTTTGCAGTTTTATGAGATCCCATTTGTCAATTCTTGATCTTAGAGCATAAGCCATTGGTGTTTTGTTCAGGAAATTTTTTCCAGTGCCCATGTGTTCCAGATGCTTCCCTAGTTTTTCTTCTATTAGTTTGAGTGTGTCTGGTTTGATGTGGAGGTCCTTGATCCACTTGGACTTAAGCTTTGTACAGGGTGATAAGCATGGATCGATCTGCATTCTTCTACATGTTGCCCTCCAGTTGAACCAGCACCATTTGCTGAAAATGCTATCTTTTTTCCAATGGATGGTTTTGGCTCCTTTGTCAAAAATCAAGTGACCATAGGTGTGTGGGTTCATTTCTGGGTCTTCAATTCTATTCCATTGGTCTATCTGTCTGTCTCTGTACCAATACCATGCAGTTTTTATCACTATTGCTCTGTAATACTGCTTGAGTTCAGGGATAGTGATTCCCCCTGAAGTCCTTTTATTGTTGAGGATAGTTTTAGCTATCCTGGGTTTTTTGTTATTCCAGATGAATTTGCAGATTGTTCTGTCTAACTCTTTGAAGAATTGGATTGGTATTTTGATGGGGATTGCATTGAATCTGTAGATCGCTTTTGGTAAAATGGCCATTTTTACTATATTAATCCTGCCAATCCATGAGCATGGGAGATCTTTCCATCTTCTGAGGTCTTCTTCAATTTCTTTCTTCAGTGTCTTGAAGTTCTTATTGTACAGATCTTTTACTTGCTTGGTTAAAGTCACACCGAGGTACTTTATATTATTTGGGTCTATTATGAAGGGTGTCGTTTCCCTAATTTCTTTCTCGGCTTGTTTCTCTTTTGTATAGAGGAAGGCAACTGATTTATTTGAGTTAATTTTATACCCAGCCACTTTGCTGAAGTTGTTTATCAGCTTTAGTAGTTCTCTGGTGGAACTTTTGGGATCACTTAAATATACTATCATATCATCTGCAAATAGTGATATTTTGACCTCTTCTTTTCCGATCTGTATCCCTTTGATCTCCTTTTGTTGTCTGATTGCTCTGGCTAGAACTTCAAGAACTATATTGAATAAGTAGGGAGAGAGTGGGCAGCCTTGTCTAGTCCCTGATTTTAGTGGGATTGCTTCAAGTTTCTCTCCATTTAGTTTAATGTTAGCAACTGGTTTGCTGTATATGGCTTTTACTATGTTTAGGTATGGGCCTTGAATTCCTATTCTTTCCAGGACTTTTATCATGAAGGGGTGTTGAATTTTGTCAAATGCTTTCTCAGCATCTAATGAAATGATCATGTGGTTCTGTTCTTTCAGTTTGTTTATATAATGGATCACGTTGATGGTTTTCCGTATATTAAACCATCCCTGCATGCCTGGGATGAAGCCTACTTGATCATGGTGGATGATTGTTTTGATGTGCTCTTGAATTCGGTTTGCCAGAATTTTATTGAGTATTTTTGCGTCGATATTCATAAGGGAAATTGGTCTGAAGTTCTCTTTCTTTGTTGTGTCTTTGTGTGGTTTAGGTATAAGAGTAATTGTAGCTTCGTAGAAGGAATTTGGTAGGGCTCCATCTGTTTCAATTTTGTGGAATAGTTTGGATAATATTGGTATGAGGTCTTCTATGAAGGTTTGATAGAATTCTGCACTAAACCCATCTGGACCTGGGCTCTTTTTGGTTGGGAGACCTTTAATGACTGCTTCTATTTCCTTAGGAGTTATGGGGTTGTTTAACTGGTTTATCTGTTCCTGATTTAACTTTGATACCTGGTATCTGTCTAGGAAACTGTCCATTTCCTGAAGATTTTCAAATTTTGTTGAATATAGGTTTTTATAGTAAGATCTGATGATTTTTTGAATTTCCTCTGAATCTGTAGTTATGTCTCCCTTTTCATTTCTGATTTTGTTAATTTGGACGCACTCTCTGTGTCCTCTCGTTAGTCTGGCTAAGGGTTTATCTATCTTGTTGATTTTCTCAAAGAACCAACTTTTGGTCCTGTTGATTCTTTCTATGGCCCTTTTTGTTTCTACTTGGTTGATTTCAGCTCTGAGTTTGATTATTTCCTGCCTTCTACTCCTCCTGGGTGTATTTGTTTCTTTTTGTTCTAGAGCTTTTAGGTGTGCTGTCAAGCTGCTGACATATGCTCTTTCCTGTTTCTTTCTGCAGGCACTCAGCGCTATGAGTTTTCCTCTTAGCACAGCTTTCATTGTGTCCCATAAGTTTGAGTATGTTGTATCCTCATTTTCATTAAATTCTAAAAAGTTTTTAATTTCTTTCTTTATTTCTTCCTTGACCAGGTTATCATTGAGTAGAGCATTGTTCAATTTCCACGTATATGTGGGCATTCTTCCCTTATTGTTATTGAAGACCAGTTTTAGGCCGTGGTGGTCTGATAGCACGCATGGGATTATTTCTATCTTTTTGTACCTGTTGAGGCCCGTTTTTTGACCAATTATATGGTCAATTTTGGAGAAAGTACCATGAGGAGCTGAGAAGAAGGTATATCCTTTTGCTTTAGGATAGAATGTTCTATAAATATCCGTTAAGTCCATTTGGCTCATGACTTCTCTTAGTCTGACGACATCACTGTTTAATTTCTGTTTCCATGATCTGTCCATTGATGAGAGTGGGGTGTTAAAATCTCCCACTATTATTGTGTGAGGTGCAATGTGTGTTTTGAGCTTTAGTAAGGTTTCTTTTACGTATGTAGGTGCCCTTGTATTTGGGGCATAGATATTTAGGATTGAGAGTTCATCTTGGTGGATCTTTCCTTTGATGAATATGAAGTGTCCTTCCTTATCTTTTTTGATGACTTTTAGTTGGAAATTGATTTTATTTGATATTAGAATGGCTACTCCAGCTTGCTTCTTCTGACCATTTGCTTGGAAAGTTGTTTTCCAGCCTTTCACTCTGAGGTAGTGTCTGTCTTTGTCTCTGAGGTGTGTTTCCTGTAGGCAGCAGAATGCAGGGTCCTCGTTGCGTATCCAGTTTGTTAATCTATGTCTTTTTATTGGGGAGTTGAGGCCATTGATATTGAGAGATATTAAGGAATAGTGATTATTGCTTCCCGTTATATTCATATTTGGATGTAAGGTTATGTTTGTGTGCTTTCATTCTCTTTGTTTTGTTGCCAAGACGATTAGTTTCTTGCTTCTTCTAGGGTATAGCTTGCCTCCTTATGTTGGGCTTTACCATTTATTATCCTTTGTAGTGCTGGATTTGTAGAAAGATATTGTGTAAATTTGGTTTTGTCATGGAATATCTTGGTTTCTCCATCAATGTTAATTGAGAGTTTTGCTGGATACAGTAACCTGGGCTGGCATTTGTGTTCTCTTAGGGTCTGTATGACATCAGTCCAGGATCTTCTGGCCTTCATAGTTTCTGGCGAGAAGTCTGGTGTGATTCTGATAGGTCTCCCTTTATATGTTACTTGACCTTTTTCCCTTACTGCTTTTAATATTCTTTCTTTATTTTGTGCGTTTGGTGTTTTGACAATTATGTGACGGGAGGTGTTTCTTTTCTGGTCCAATCTATTTGGAGTTCTGTAGGCTTCTTGTATGCCTATGGGTATCTCTTTTTTTAGGTTAGGAAAGTTTTCTTCTATGATTTTGTTGAAGATATTTACTGGTCCTTTGAGCTGGGAGTCTTCACTCTCTTCTATACCTATTATCCTTAGGTTTGATCTTCTCATTGAGTCCTGGATTTCCTGTATGTTTTGGACCAGTAGCTTTTTCCGCTTTACATTATCTTTGACAGTTGAGTCAATGATTTCTATGGAATCTTCTGCTCCTGAGATTCTCTCTTCCATCTCTTGTATTCTGTTGGTGAAGCTTGTATCTACAGCTCCTTGTCTCTTCTTTTGGTTTTCTATATCCAGGGTTGTTTCCATGTGTTCTTTCTTGATTGCTTCTATTTCCATTTTTAATTCCTTCATCTGTTTGATTGTGTTTTCCTGGAATTCTTTCAGGGATTTTTGCCATTCCTCTTTGTAGGTTTCTACTTGTTTATTAATGATTTCCTGTGTTTCCCTAAGTGTGTTCATGTCTTTCTTGAAGTCCTCCAGCATCATGATCAAATATGATTTTGAAACTAGATCTTGCTTTTCTGGTGTGTTTGGATATTCCATGTTTGTTTTGGTGGGAGAATTGGGCTCCGATGATGGCATGCAGTCTTGGTTTCTGTTGCTTGGGTTCCTGCGCTTGCCTCTCGCCATCAGATTATCTCTAGTGTTACTTTGTTCTGCTATTTCTGACAGTGGGTAGACTGACCTATAAGCCTGTGTGTCAGGAGTGCTGTAGACCTGTTTTCCTCTCTTTCCGTCAGTTATGGGGACAGTGTGTTCTGCTTTCGGGCGTGTAGTTTTTCCTCTCTACAGGTCTTCAGCTGTTCCTGTGGGCCTGTGTCTTGAGTTCACCAGGCAGCTTTCTTGCAGCAGAAAATTTGGTCTTACCTGTGGTCCCGAGGCTCAGGTTCGCTCGTGGGGTGCTGCCCAGGGGCTCTCTGCAGCGGCAGCAACCAGGAAGACCTGTGCCGCCCCTTCCGGGAGCTTCAGTGCACCAGGGTTCCAGATGGTCTTTGGCTTTGTCCTCTGGCGTCCGAGATGTGTGTGCAGGGAGCAGTCTCTTCTGGTTTCCCAGGCTTGTCTGCCTCTCTGAAGGTTTAGTTCTCCCTCCCACGGGATTTGGGTGCAGAGAACTGTTTATCCGGTCTGTTTCTTTCAGGATCCGGCGGTGTCTCAGGCGCAGAAGTCCTGCCGCTCCTGGGCCCTCCCCCACGGGAGCCCAGAGGCCTTATACAGTTTCCTTTTGGGCCAGGGATGTGGGCAGGGGTGAGCAGTGTTGGTGGTCTCTTCTGCTCTGCAGCCTCAGGAGTGCCCACCTGACCAGGCGGTTGGGTCTCTCTCTCACCGGGTCTGGGAGCAGAGAGCTGCTGCGGGCCGGGATCCGCGGGTGTGGGACTTCCGGTAAACACAGACCGTGCGGGGTCCTAGAGAAATTCTGCTTCCGTGTGTCCCAAGCTCACCAGGCAGCTTTCTTGCAGCAGAAAATTTGGTCCTACCTGTGGTCCCGAGGCTCAGGTTCGCTCGTGGGGTGCTGCCCAGGGGCTCTCTGCAGCGGCAGCAACCAGCCTCTATTTCTTTTTCTAATGTTTCTTCTTCATCCTCCTCTGAGCTTGAATCCTGATCTGAATCTGAGATTTGTAAAGACTTGCGAGAGGCATCATCCTGTGACGCTCTGAATGTTCTTTCTATCTCTGACATTTGTTCCTTTCTCTTAGCGTTAGTGCTCAAGAGAGCATCCTTGACCAATATCCACAAAGAGAACATGGTGACAGGAATGCTCTCAGGGCCATCTCTTTGCAGTGTCCTCTGCAAATCTGTCTTAACATGTTCCCAATCAGGAATACTAAGTACTCCTGAATGAACAAACCAGGGACTAGTCTTTTCTAAAGTTTTAATAAATTCTTTAGCTGTTTTTACCTTTATCTCTGTTCCCTGCTGCTTGAGCAGAGCTACTATCTGATCTATTAGCTGTAATGTGGAACTTGAGGTTCCCATGGCACAACCCTTTTACTTACTGCGAACTAAACTTCTGAGCCAATACGTTCCTTTCACTTCACCGGCCAGCTTCTTGGAATGATCCCATCAGAGGCTCTTCACTTTCCTTATCTTGGTAGGGACCTCCACTTGGTGGCGCCACGGTACCAAGAACCAGGCATAGGCCTGGGGGATTTAACAGAAGACAGAGACTCGGGTCATTCGTGCTATGAGAATGCAAAAGCTTTACTGATATATATATATCTCAAGTTCACAGGGTGGAAAAACCCCAGAAGCACAATGGAAAAGAAATGTTCTCAGGATAGAAACAGGAACATGGAAATGGAAAAACAAGTTACATTCTCAGAATAAAAACAGGAACTGACTCAATGGTGTTACCGCCCATCGGCCAAACAGCAAAAGCCAAGATGTTCTTTTCTTAAAAACAAAAGTTTCCACATGTGTCAGCAAGGCTCAGCAGAGGGCAAAAACTGAGGGAGCCCAGGAGGGTCTGACATCGTGGGTTCTGGGTTCATTTGGAAAGTGATGAAATGGGCTGGAGAGATGGCTCAGAGGATGAGAGCATTGACTGCTCTTCCAGAGGTCTAAGCTCAATTCCCAGCACCCATATAGTGGCTCACAGCCATCTGTAATGGGATCTGATGACCTCTTCTGGCATGCAGGCATACATGAAAAGAGACTGTATACATAATAAATAAATCTTTTTAAAAAGTGATAAAATGTTTTAAAATTTTTTGTGATTATGTATGGTCAACTCTTCAAATATACTGAAAAGCGGGCTGGAGAGATGGCTCAGCAGTTAAGAGCACCCGACTGCTCTTCCAGAGGTCCTGAGTTCAATTCCCAGCAACCACATGGTGGCTCACAACCATCTGTAATGGGATCCGTTGCCCTCTTCTGATGTGTCTGAAGACAGCTGCAGTGTACTTATATATAATAAATGAATAAATCTTTAAAAAAATATACTGAAAAGCACTGAATCATATAACTCGAATTTGAATATTATGATCCATATGCATTAAATCACAATAATATTGTTTTAAAAATGAAAATTCATGCTATTCAATCCCATGAAAAAAACTTTAAATTCTGTACAGAAAGACCAATCTACATATACAAAAAAACAGCAGTAGGATCTTTGGGAGGCAAGAATCAAGTTTCACTTTGCACAGTAAGTTTGTTATTTAGTTGCAAAGAAGGAAAGACAATGCCTTAATAATTTCTTTAGAGTGGAAATAGTTACCTACAGATACCATTTTTTTGGGTTTACACTCTATCCTAGTTAAGTTTTTACTACTGTGAACAGTCACCATGACCGAGGCAAGTCTTATAAGGACAACATATAATTGGGCTGGCTTACAGGTTTAGAGGTTCAGTCCATCATTATCAAGGTGGGAGCATGGCAGCATCTAGGCAGGCATGGTACAGGAGGAGCTGAGAGTTCTACATCTTCATCTGAGGGCTGCTGGTGGAAGACTCACTTCTAGGCAGCCAGGGTGAGGTCTTAAAGCCCATGCCCACAGTGACACACCTACTCCATCAAGGACACACCTTCTAATAGTGCTATTCCCTGGGCTGAGCATATACAAACCATCACATTCCACTCCTTGGCCCCCATAGGCTTGTCCAACCATATGAGTCTATGGGGGGGGCCATACCTAAATATAGCATAATGCAAAACATTTAGTCCAACTTCAAAAGTCCCCATAGTCTATAGGAATCTCAACCATGTTAAAAGTTCAAAGTCTCTTCTGAGATCCATCCAATCACTTAACTGTAATCCCTGAGTCAAGATAGGAAACCATTTGGCAAACTCCAAACTCTGCATCTGCATGTCTGATGTCAAAGCAGTTTTCAGATCTCCAAATCCTTTTTCATCTTTGTTGACTGCAACAAACTTCTTTCTCCTGGGCTGGTTCCACTCCCTGTTAGCAGTTTTCTTCAGTAGATAGATCATGGTTCTGGCATCTTGAACATCCTGGGTCTCCAGTGCAACTTCAATGTTACAGTTTCTCGCTTCAAAGTCTGGGATCCACCCATGATCTTCTGGGCTCCTCCAAAGGGCTGATGTCTCTTCTCCAGCTCTGCCCGCTGTAGCTCTCTAAGCTCAGGTTGATCCACTCCACTGCCGTTGCTGTTCTTGGTGATCTTGCCACGGTCCTGGCTCTCTTCATGGTGCCAAATCTCAAATGACCCCTTCAGTTTTGGGCCATCAACTGCAACTGAGGCTGCACCTTTACCAATGTCTAGTGCCAAGCTGCTCATGCTCATGCCTTCAAAACCAGTACTATCTGGATGACTCTCACACATTACCAAGTACAGCTTGCAGCATGAGGTACAACCTTGGCTATCTCTGGAACACAGCTTCTTTGTGCTCTCAGAAAACACTCCCCCGATAACCTCAGTGATGCTGGTTTCTCTCTCTCTCTCTCTCTCTCTCTCTCTCTCTCTCTCTCTCCCTCTCTCAAGATTTATTAATTGTGTGTATATGAGTACACTGTAGCTGTCTCCAGAAACACCAGAAAAGGGCATCAGATCTCATTACGGATGGTTGTGAGCCACCATGTAGCTGCTGGGAATTGAACTCAGGACCTCTGGAAGTGCAGTCAGTGCTCTTAACCACTGAGCCATCTCTCCAGCCCATGCTGATCTCTTCTTACTCACACCTAATTTCTTAACTCCAGCTAACCAGCATCAATTGTCCCAGTAGTCCCTTCTGTTCTTGACTCTAAAACCAGAGCCATGTGGCCAAGCTGCCGAGCTCTGCTGCTTGCAGGAGTTAGAACATGGCCTCCTTGATCTATTACATTATCATCAGCTTTCTGTTTTCCAACTCCTTCACTGCCTAAGCTTGACTTGTCCTGGAACTTGCTCTGTCGACTGTCTTTGAGCTCATACCTGTTTCCTAAACGCTGGGATTAAAGGTATGTACTGGCATTCCTGGATCTAAAACTTTCTTTGTTCTAGGCTAACCTTGAACTCAGGAAATCTGCTTGCCTCATTCTTCAGGAATTAAAGGCAGCTAGGGTGAGGGTCTTATAACCCACATCCACAGTGACACACCTACTCCGACAAAGTCACACCTTCTAATAGTGCCACTCCCAGGGCTGAGCATATATAAACCATCACACATTCACTTTCTTTTGTTTGGTTCTGATAGCTGTGTCAGTTGGGAGGCATAACAAACAACTTGCAAATCTGAACCTTATAATAACTTCTTTAGCTCCTGATTCACAGAGGCCATTTTTGGACTGACTTGGTGGGCCTGTACTGGGCTCTCCCGTATGTGCGTGGGAAGCAGGTGTTGAATGATCAATGTAGCTTCACTGGCAGGCTAGCAGTTGGCAAGCTCCCTGTTGGGGTTCCTGGTTGCTTATGCTCCTGCAGGCTAGATCAGACCTCCTCACAGTCTGCAGCAAGATGAATCTCAACACCAGAGCGTTGTTTCCTTTCTCACAGTATTAAAAACATACCTCATTTTTTATTCCCGTTTGGATTGTTTCCTTTCCTAGATATAAGGACACATGCCTGTTCCTAGATACTGGTATTTTTCACAGCACTGAGCAAAGCTGACATCCATATCTACTGTACCCATGGTGGTAATGGGCAGAACTGAGTAGCAGAAGCTGCTGGAAGCATGGGTAGCCTACCTAACTTCAACAGGAGAGGGGATCCTGGTGGGATTGTGTAGGGTGGTGTGCGGATCCTTCAGTTTAGGGGGACCCCCTGGGCCTAGTAGAGGGAAGACGAGAAAATGTTCAGGAAAACAGGTCTTGCTCTGTCAAGGCTTTTGTGGAATAAAGCCAGATTCATTTTCCTCTGACCTCAGAAAAACTGTGTCTGGGAGTGGACCTGGAGCACTATTAGATTTGCAGTGCCTCACCAGGCCTCCTCTGCCCCTCTCCCACCTCCCAAGACTAGTTTTAGCCCCGCCTTTCCAACCTAACAGCTCCACCTACAGCCCGCCCTGCCTCCATCTTCTTTCGCGCCCCTTCCCAGATCAGCTCCACCAGCAAACTACCAGGTCTGCCCACAGATTGCCTGACCCTCATCTTGGCCCTCGCCCCACCCACTTTGCCCCTCACCTCCCTCCTCTACATCAGCCCCGCCCTGCCCACACTCTCCCTAGCTCCATTACGCGATCGTCCCGCCCCACACAGTCCCGCCCACTAAGTACTAGCCCCGCCCCCAAGTCGCGTTTTCCGGGCTTCCTTCCTTTCCCACCGCCTTCAGCTCGCCCCTCGGCCCCACCCCTCCGTGTAGCCCCCGCCCACGACCCGCCTTCCGGACGGCGCGAGGGGGCGGAGCCGGGGGCGGGGCCGGCCTCACCCGGAATGAAAACAAACGGCGGCCTCTGCCGCATCCGGGCATTTGGCTGGTCTCGGCTGGCTCGGTGGTGGCGCAGGTGAGACTGCTGCGGCGGGCACCGACCCGGGTTTGGGCCTCGGCCTGGCAGCGCGGCTGAGGCGGCCGTCGGCTGGGTGGGCAGGAGTGGTCGGGCGAACCCGGCGGGGCAGGCTGGGGCGGAAGCGGGAGGAGGTCGCGGTAGAGCTGAGGGAAAGGGAAGGATACCGGCCGCCAGCCTGAGCTAGGATGAGCTGACTGCCTGGGCTGACGTGCAGACAGTGGATGGCGTTGGGTGAGAACGCGAGCTTTCTGGACCCACACTGTCCCTGCCCCTTCCCTTGCCCTTACTTTTAAATAGGAGGCCCTAATTGCGTGTTATTTCCCCGAGAGGGAACGTGTTGAATGTGCGTAAGGCTGTAGGCAGTCTCGATTGATTGACAAGTGAAAGTGATATTTTTCAGCGTTGATTCCTAACGTTTCACTTTCGGTTCAGAGCTCTGATATTCATGACAAGTATTTTCTGCTGTATGATGTGGAACGCCCAGCGACAGACAGGAAACGCAGTTCTCCAGTTAAAATTGAAAACTGGGCTGTTAGATTTTCTTCCTTTTGACCTAACATGGGTCATTCTGTTGCCTGTAGTTGGAGTTTCATACGTTTCAATACAGTGGTTTAATTTTTTTTTTTTTTTGAGATAGTGTCTCACTGTATAGCTCTGTCTGTCTTGGAATTCGCTAAAGGCGAGCATAACTATGGTCGGCTTCGGTGGTCTAATTTCGTTAAACATTAAATCTTAGGTTAATCTGGGCGTGGCACACCCTCCTCCCAGAGCTTGGGAGGCAGAGACTGGAGATCTCTGTGAGTTCAAGTTAAGCCTGGTTTACATAGTGAGTTCCAGGACAGCCAGAGCTCAGTACTGAGACTCTGTCATGGTTTTTTTTTTTAAAAAGAAAAAAAAAAAAAGGAAAAAAATCTTATGTGATGCAGACCTGGCAACAGTGTGGGCACAGATGAAGGGTTGTAATATCCTTTTTTCAGACAAAGGACTGGATACAGTTGAAAGGCTGTTTTCAACCTTCTGAATAGCTGGGTACTAGTAAATTATCCCTGCCACCCTCCTTAGGAGATTGCAGTGATCTTTTTCTCAGAATTTCTATAAATTTGAATCCTGTGTTTGGTGGTTTAAGAGATTTGTATTTGCAAAGCTCCTAAGTGCCTGTGGTGAGCTTATGAGTGAAAGCACACAGCATATTCTCTGTCTTTCTGCTTCCCCTCGTCTCTCTCTCCCTCCCCCATCCCTCTCTCCCTGTCTCTCACCCTCTCTCTCTTCCCTTCCTCTCTCCCTCTCTCCCTCTCTGACATAAATACACACAATGTTCACTCCATGTGCCATCCTGATGACCTGTTTCTCACTCTCAGATAGATCTGGGCATCCTTTTAAAAGTGTGGTTATGGAATAATGCTTAAGTCACCACGCTTGTATTGAAGATGAGGTGGATTGTGTTTAGAAGGACGATATTTAAGTTATATCAATCCACGTATTGTTCCACTCTCTGGAATTCATGTTCACCAGTGAGGAGTGAGTAGCTTCCTACTGTGTTTAATCTGGCAAACCTTGAAACACTTTACTACTTCTTCCAGCTGCCGCAGGCTCTTAGCAGCCCCACCTACCCCGTGGAATAGCTGTGCTCATGTGCAATGCCGTCAGCATGCTGTCAGTGCTCATGTGCAATGCTTTCAGTAGCCCCACCTACCCTGTGGAATAGCTGTGCTCCTGTGCAATGCCATCACACCTCCTATGTAAAAAATGGAAAGTTGTATGCTGAGGACGTGCAGCATGGAATTGTGAGACAAACTAGAGTCCCTATTGTAGGCGGTTGTCCCATGCCAGTTCTGGCCCGGGCTCATTTTGTGGTTTTACAAACCTGGAGCCTGGAGTTTCCCAGCAGTAAAGGGACTTCTCAGAAGTACCAGTGAAAACAAAACCAAGGAACAAATCTTGAAGACAAGCAATTCTCAAACTAAACAAATAAAGAAACAAAAAGTGAAATGGTGCAGTGCTGTACGTTCTTTTATTTATTGATTGATTCCTCGAGGCTGGCCTGGAACTCAGAGATCTACCTGTCTGTGCCCTCCAAATGCTGGGAATAAAGGTGTGCATCACCATACTTAGCTAACTTTTTTTTTTTAAGATTTATTTATTTAGGGGGGAAGATTTATTTATTTATTATATGTGAGTACACTGTAGCTGTCTTCAGACACACCAGAAGAGGGGGTTGGATCTCATTACAGATGGTTGTGAGCCACCATGTGGTTGCTGGGATTTGAACTCAGGACCTCTGGAAGAGCAGTCAGTGCTCTTAACAGCTGAGCCATCTCTCCAGCCCCCTAGCTAACTTTATTTTCAGAGTTCAGCTATATAAACATTTAGTACTGATGCTTCATAGTTCAGACTAGCTTTTCTCTATGCTTAGTCTTAGGTTTTGAATTAAAGTGGCTAAGTGTGAGAGAATTTACAAAGTATAGATTGGGTTACTAAAGGGTTTGCCTTGTCCTTTTTTTTTTTTTTAATTACCTTTTTTTTTTTTAGTGGGTATGGGTGTTTTGCCTGTATGTATGTATACCAGAAGAGGACCTTGGATTCCCCTGGAACTGATATTACAGATGATTGTGAACTTCCATGGGGATATTTGGAACCAAACTGACTTCTGGAAGTATGACAGCTCTAACCCCTGAGTTGTCTGGCCAGCCCCTTTCCCTGTCTTTATGATAATAACAGGGTAAGAAATGGAGAGATAGGGCTGGGCTGCTACTGAGCAGAGCAGAGGCCTAGAATTATAATGCAGAATGCCCTGGTTTGCTCCCTTCTTCCATAAGAAACATGAGAGTATGTTACTCCTTGTTACATCTTAGCAAGTTGGAAGTAGACATTGTACAATGGGCTGGTTATAGATTTAATCCCAGTATTCAGAAGGCAAAGGAAGGCAGATCTTTGTTCCAGGTCAGCTTGGTCTACAGAAACAGAACAAGTTCCAAGACAGCCAGGGCTACACAGAGAAACCCTGTCTTAAAAAGCACAAACAAAACACAACAATAAAAATTTATATTGCCTTGCATGTAATTGGATCCAGTAGCTGAGGTTCCTCAGTGGATTAAGTAATGTGTGAAGCATTTTAAAATGTGATACGGGTTTTATTGATTTACAGTTTTACTTTCAAGGATGGCGCAGAAGAAATATCTTCAAGCAAAACTGACCCAGTTTCTAAGGGAAGACAGAATTCAACTTTGGAAACCTCCATATACTGAAGAAAATAAAGAAGTTGGTTTGGCCTTAAAGGTATTTTTTTAAGATTTATTTATAAGTCTATTATATATAAGTACACTGTAGCTATCTTCAGACACATCAGAAGAGGGCATCAGATCCCATTACAGATGGTTGTGAGCCACCATGTGGTTGTGGGGATTTGAACCCAGGACCTCTGGAGGAGCAGTCAATGCTCTTAACCACTGAGCCATCTCTCCAGTTCAGTATTTTTTTTTCAGAAAATATAGTTTTATTATTAGATAAGTAAAAAGTAACATTCTACAATCTCACCTTGGCTTCTATTTATTCTCTTGAGTTTGTTTTTTTTTTTTTTTTTTTTTCCTTTGTTTCGGAGCTGGGGACCGAACCCAGGGCCTTGCGCTTGTTAGGCAAGCGCTCTACTGCTGAGCTAAATCCCCAACCCCCTCTTTTTTTTTTTTTTTTATTGGATTTTTTAAATTTACATTTCAAATGTTATCCTGTTTTGTGATTTCCCATCCATAAACCCTCTATCCCATTCCCCCTCCCCCTGCTTCTATGAGGGTGTACCCCCACCCACCCACCTTTTCCCACCTCCCTACCCTGACATTCCCTTACACTGGGGCATCGAGCCTTGGCAGGACCAAGGGCTTCTCCTCCCATTGATGCCCAACAAGGCCATCCTCTGCTACATATGCAGCTGGAGCCATGGGTCTGTCCATGCGTACCCTTTGGATGATGGTTTAATCCCTGGGGAGCTCTGGTTGGTTGGTATTATTGTTCTTATGGGGTTGCAAACCCCTTCAGCTCCTTCAGTCCTCTCTCTGACTCCTTCATTGGTGACCTTGTTCTTATCTCAGTTCAGTGGTTGTCTGTGAGCATCTACCTCTGTATTTGTCATGCTCTGGCAGAGCCTCTCAGGAGACAGCTAGATCAGGCTCCTGTCAGCTTGTACTTCTTGGCATCAGCAATACTGTCTGGGTTTGGTGTCTGTGTATGGGCTGGATCCCCAGGTGGGGCAGTCTCTGGATGGCCTTTCCTTCAGTCTCTGCTCCACACTTTGTCTCCATATCTCTTCCTGTGAATATTTTGCTCCCCCTTCTAAGAGGGACTGAAGCATCTGCACATTGGTTGTCCTTCTTAAGCTTCACGTGGTCTGTGAATTTTATCTTGGATAATTCGAGCTTTTGGGCTGATAGCCACTTATCAGTGAGTGCATACCATGTGTGATTTTTTTGTGTTTGGGTCACCTCACTCAGGATGATTATTTTCTAGTTCCATCCATTTGCCTGTGAATTTCATGATGTCATTGTTTTCTGTATCCGTTCCTCTGTTGAGGGACATCTGGGTTCTTTCCAGCTTCTGGCTATTATGAATAAGGCTTCCATGAACATAATGGAGCATGTATCCTTGCTGTATGTTGGAGCATCTTTTGGGTGTATGCCCAGGAGTGATATAGCTGGGTCCTCAGATAGTGCAATGTCCAATTTTCTGAGGAAACTTCAGATTGATTTCCAGAGTGGTTGTACCAGCTTGCAATCCCACCTGTATTTTTTTTAAACATGTAAGTCTTTTGCAGTGTGAAAACCTACTTATAGTAAATACTATTCTGAAGTCACCAGAAATTACTAGGCACAGCTGTGGAAATTTTGGGAAGCACCAAAACCATTAGTAATGAACAAATTCCTACTTAATTTTTTTCAGCACCAGAAGTAGCGCCCTGGGTTTCACACAGGGGTATGCAAGCTCTTTGCTACCAAGCCACTCCCCACAAGCTGCCACTTCATTTTTATGTTACCTGACTTCCCAGGCATTGTACTAGTCATATTAACTATAATACAGTAGCTGGGGAGAATTAAGTTATAAAGAGAAAAAGGTTATTTTGGTTTATGGTTCTGGAAGTTCCTCAAGCCTGAGTGGTCCTGAAGCCTTGGGACTTTGTCTGGGGTGGCACCCTGTGACAAGCCTCAGGGCAGAGATGAGGACTGTGCACCAAGACACACAATCCTGTATGGCATGTCCTGTTTCATGAGAAGGGATAGGGAAGGGGGCAAGAGCAATGAAAAACCAGCCTTGGTTCAGTTAGCATGTGCTCCTCTGCCTTTTCTGAGGTAGTTTACTGTGAAGTGTGTGGAGGGAGGCAGCAGCAACTTCAGAGCCCTGTAGACCAGGCAACCAGGTGTGAACCAAGCTCCTGCCTCAGGCCCAGTGTGAAGGCAGCCTCTCATTTCCTAAACCAGGAAACTGAAAGGGAGGTTGTGTCCAGCTGTCCGATAACCGGGGAAGGCCCAACCCTCTAGGATCTTCCACCTACCAGTAGTAGCATCTACGCATTGAGCCTTTACCACAGCCTTTGGAAGACATTGAACCGTGACACGAATGTGCTGTTTTTAAAGCCATTTGATCTTGCTTGCTGTGGTATCTTGGCTTGAGACATTGTAATAGACTGGCAGAGCTAACACTCTTGAGAATGGTTAGGACTTCAGGAGCATCTAACATCCTAACAGTTTTGGAGGAAGGGTGGCTGCCAGAAGGGAGAAGCCTTGATTAGAAGCTGCATGTTTTCCATGTCACCCTCCAGGGGCCAATCATGTCATAGACATCGGTGGCCCAGGATCTAATCAGCCATGCCTGATAGCATGCCTCCATTAAAGATATGTAAATGACGGCTCCTGAGACCTACATTAAACACCCAGGAGCTGTGAGGGTGGCATACCGTCTAGAGCAGGGACTCTGTTCACTTGTAGCTTTGTGGGAAGTTAGAATCCCAGACCTTGTTCTGATTTCTGAGTCACTGTAGTAAATTGTCGAACATGGGACCCCATACTTTGTAGTAGTCAGTCAGTGAGTGTGGCCTGGAGACTGGTGCATGGCACGTGGTACCTGACATGGGGTCTTAGGGTTTAAGTCTCCGCCTGTGCCCAGGCAGAACACACCAAGCCAACATGGTTCCACATGGAGAGGTTTAATGAGAGAAGAAGAGTAGAAGAGAGGAAAGGAGGCGGGCCATGGGCACATGGAGGGAAGGGGTAGCAGGGATAGAGAGAAGGGATAGGGAAGGGGGCAAGAGCAGTGAAGAACAAAGAGCAAGAGGGAGAAGAAGGGGCAAGCAGCCCCTTATACCAGCAGGCACAGCTGGCTGTTGCCAGGCAACTGTGGGGCGGAGCCTATCTGGCTGTTCCCAAGTAGCTGTGGGGGTGAGCTTAGAATACCAACATGGGGTGTTCTGTAGGACTGCCCCAAGACACCAGTGAACTGTCCCAAGTTAATGTTAGAATTACTTGCTATCAGGAGAAAAAAATAACCTTCTCTAGGTAACTAGAGTTTAGTTGGTTATTAGGTTGGTTTGGTGTGTGTTCTGTTTTAGCTTTTTGAAACAGGTCTCATGAGGCCTGGATTGGCCTCAAACTCCATAGGACCTTGATCCATGGGATCCATAGGATCTTCCTTCTCTGCCTCCTCAGTGCTTAGATCGCAGGTGTGCTCCACCATGCTCTAGAGACATTAGAAGTTTTAGAAAGTAATGTTTTTGTACATTTATTTACTTGGGGTGGGTGGGGGATGGGGTGCACATGGGGAATCAGGGCAACTTGCAGGAGTTGGTTCTCTCCTTCTATGTGGGCTCTGGAAATAGAAAAGTTGTCAGCCATGTTTTGACAGGGACCTTATCTGTTGAGCCATCCTACTGGCCCTGAAATTGATTGTTAAGGTGTTTTATTTTCAAAAATTTCATGTTTTATAGTGATAAAAATAATATGTCTTCCTGGATTAAAAATAGAACCGAGCCTAGTCATACGCACCAGAAATTCTAACACTCTGGAGGCTGAGGCAAGAGGGTCACCAGTTCAAGGACAGTCAATTGTATACTTAGTCTCCTTCACCACTGGGGCCGTCCAAGAGTTGGGGTGATGCGCCTGAGGCAAGAGTTTGGTTCACACCTGTTAGGCTGAGGTTGCTGCTGCCTCCACACTACTTCAGTGTAAGTTGTTGTCTGTAAGCAGGTGAGGGCCGGTGAAAGATAAGACTAGAGCCTGTGATTGGGTAGTGGGAAAAGAAGTGGACTGAGAGTTTTAGAGACAGTACAGAGAGACAGAGAGAGGAGACAAGACCTATACTAGAAAAGGAAGACGTACTGGATCCACAGGGCTTGAAATAGCCATAGGTGGCTATGGATATCATAGAAGAACAATAGAATAATGTAGGGCAATTTGTCCAGTCTAGGTGTGCAGCTTTTATCAATATCGATTGAGTTTTGAATTTTTTTGTGTGGGTGTTTGTGAGTTGAGAATTAACA
The DNA here is from genome assembly GCF_021556685.1 of Rattus norvegicus. Lineage (NCBI taxonomy): Eukaryota > Metazoa > Chordata > Mammalia > Rodentia > Muridae > Rattus > Rattus norvegicus. The sequence continues at coordinate 11,339,280 of NC_141537.1, read as the reverse complement.
AATTACAAGCCTCTGGAGGTTTCTTTATACGGGATTCAGGGTTTCCAGAAAGTCTTGACAGACTAGCCATAGGGGACAGATGCTTGGGAATCTGAACACTTCAGTGGTTTGGCTAGGGAACTGGGTAGACCACCGCTTGGGGATAGCTGTGGGGGCAGGGAGACCTCCACAGCTGGAGGGAGAGTAGCCGTCAATAGCATACATTTTTTTTTAATAATTACATGCTATACTTCATAGTAAACTATTACAGAAAAGTCAGAGGAGCACAGCTAATGAAACCAAGATGGCTTTGCAGCCATTCACTCTCATGAAACAGTATTTATGTGCTGTGCTGATGCCGTGTCCTGTGCTTACAGGACTGGCATCACAGTAGACTTATTCACACCAGCATCTCCCACACATGCAACATGGACATTAAAATGGCCTCTTCTGCTCTGAAAGAGATGACTCAGCAGTTAAAAGCTTGCTGAGGACCACAGTTCAGCTCCCAGTACCCATATTGGTGGCTCACAACTGCTTGTAACTCCAGGTCCAGGGGATCTGTTGCCTTCTAGAAGGTTTCCATAGGAACCTGCACACACATGTACACATGCACTTCTACTGATACAAATAAATTGAAAATAAGCCCTTTTTAAAGTGGCACTTGAGCTTATGTTTGGTCTGTCATTGGTCACAGCATAAAGAAGACAATTTTATAAACCATGGTGGGCATGCCTGGAATTGTAGTACCCAGGAAGTTAATGCAGGAGGATCAGAAATTCAGGGTCATCATTGGCTATATGGCGAATTTAAGACCAGCCTAGATGAGATTCTATCTCTATCTCAGAGAGTATATTTTTAAAAACATAGTAAACATCAGTGATATGGTATTCTTCCAGCCTTCTCCTGATGCCTATTTAAAATGTATTATGATGAGGATGCCATCACTGAAAGAAAAAACAAAGAAGCTGGAGAGTTGACCCAATAGTTAAGAGCACTTGTTCTTACAAGGACCCAGGTTCAATTCTCAGTACCCACACCACCTCCTTGGGCATTGGGCACACGTGTGCACAGACGTGCGTGCAAAAAAAACCAAAAAACCAAAAAAACAAAACACTCATACACAAAATAATAAAATAATCCTAAAAAAAATTAAAAACAAACAACAGCCAGGTAGTGATGGCTCATACCTTTAATCCTAGTACTTGGAAGGCAGAGGCAGGTAGATCTCTTGAGTTCAAGGCCAGCCTGGTCTACTGAGTGAATTCTAGGACAGCCAGAGCTATGTAGTGAGACTGTATCTCAAAAAAAACCAAAACAACCCCCCCCCCCAAAAAACTTCCCATCCAATGATGATGAACAGTTCACTATTTTAAGAAGTTTTTTTTTACAGTTATTTATGTATGAGTGCATGTGTTTATGTGCCTGTGTATATGCAACATAAGCATGATTGGTGCCCTTGGAAGTCAGAGGAAGAACATTTGAACCCCCAGAATGAGAGTTGTGGGTGGTGGTAAACTACCATGTGGGTGCTGGGAACCAAACCCAGGTCCTCTAAGAATGAAAGATCCTCTCAGCCACTGAGCCATCTCTCCAGCCTCTACAACTTTGAAAAAAAAGTAGCCGTGTGTGTGCATGCGAGTATGAGACACTTATGGAGGTTAGAATTCAATTATAGGACTTGGTTCTCTCCTGCCACCTTGTAGGGCCCAGAGATTGACCTCAAGGCATCAGCCTTGGTTGGCCATTAGTCATCGTCTTCACAGCCCTAGTTGACTGCTTCCTAAACTAATTTCTTAGT